>NC_047557.1:6427500-6727500 GCF_012275295.1 Melopsittacus undulatus
GTTCTGTATCTTTTATTGCTGAGAAAAATTTTCAATTACGTACAGAAAACATACAGCTTGCTTGCTTTGTTTTATGAAAACATCCTCTTAGAATCTTTTTTTTTTAATTTCAAGTCAAAGACTTAGATGTGAACTCTGAGATGCCCTGCATTGGTTTTGTCCTTTGCGAACTAAAAACAATACAGAAGTCTTCATAGTACAAAATTTCTTGAGCATCTTCCACGAATCAGAGTTGCATCTACACAATATTAACCAAGGAACACTTTAAGCCAAGTCTCATGTCTCAACTGCATTAGGTAGTTCATCTCAGGAGACCAAAGACATCCAAAATCTGCCACTGGTTGATTTCTTTCTCCGAAGTATCCATAATACCAAGAAAGCAAAACTGGGGGAGGTTGTACACGTGTTATATCCTTAAATCCCAGTGAAAGTGAGCCCTTAAATTTTCAGAAATTAACTTCAACATCAGTACATGGAGATTTGGATGTCCAGCTGAACTTGTGCAGTGGGGCTTTTAAAGAGAACAGGGATTTAGAATAGCAAATTCACAGGGATGTATGTCCATAGCAACTTTTAAATCTCAGGTTATTTAAGTATCATCATCCTACGTGTTAAGATCTTTATCTTGGACTGGTTTTCATAGCATTTAACTTTGACCTTCTAAAACTGTTTTCATCTCACCTTAAGCAAAAAAGGACACACCCTCTGTGCTCATACAGCAGAGAGAAATCAGCACTCTATGGGATAATTCATCTTATCTTACTTTAGAACAAGATATATCACCCTATGAAGACACTGATTCCCTCCACTGGCTACAGGGTAAACTTAGATTATTGACTAATACGATAAGATTAATTTGCAGCTATTATATGAATAAATTTAGGTGACATGAAAGCTCCAATACATAGTTGCTAAATTTAAGTTAGTTCTTCAGCCTGAGCATGGAAACTCACAAATCTTCAGCCTAAAAGGAAAGACGTGCATTTTATAAAACAGACATTGTTGTGCGTTTAGCCCTTTCCTTCCTTCCTTCCTTCCTTCCTTCCTTCCTTCCTTCCTTCCTTCCTTCCTTCCTTCCTTCCTTCCTTCCTTCCTTCCTTCCTTCCTTCCTTCCTTCCTTCCTTCCTTCCTTCCTTCCTTCCTTCCTTCCTTCCTTCTTTCCTTCCTTTCTTTTTTTCTTTTTTTTCTTTTTCTTTTTGTGCATAAAGAGACCATTTTGAAGGCAGTTAAGGACAGAATTTCCAGCAGATTAAGTTTGTTGAGCACAGGTGTTTCTGTAATTGTGATAAACAGCATAACTGCACAGTGGCCCTAAAAAGTCACACATCTACCCAGGTGAGCTAGGGGTGATGAATTTGCAAATCATTTGACTGTCTGGTTGCTAGTGAGAGGAAGGGAGAACCTCCCAAATGTTGATTCGTGGCAAACAGTTTAAACAAGGGTTGGTACCATTTTAAAACTGGTGTGTGGGGTACCAGTTTTGATGGACTTCAGAATAATAGAATAGAAAGACCTCTTCCAGTTACATTGTTTTCTTGACTGGAATCTTCTCAAGTCACAAAAACTGCCTTCTGAAAAAAACAAACCATATGAAAACCAAACAAACAAAAAAGCAGCAACCAAATGAACAAAAAAAAAAAACAAAAATAAAAGCAGATTTTACAGCTGGGTTTTAGCAAAATGCAAGTAGAAGCAATCCCTATTGCCAAACAAAAGGAAATTCAGATACCAGAGCACACACACTCTAATAAAGCATACAAAATTAAGACAGTTTTCTTGAAAGATTAACACAATTCATTTTTGGTTAAGAGCTGGGAGAAAACAAAAGGGTCCAAAGTCAATTCTATTAACTTGATCAGAGCTACACCGAGACTGTGTCTCAAGATCATTATCTTACAAGACACGGATGTCAATCTCATTATGTAAACGAGTGTGTCTAGCACTTTCCTGTATAAATATACTTAATAGATATAGTTTTGACCTTTTGCTGTAAAATTAATAAAAAAGACATCGGTCTCAGTGTGCCAAGAGGCTTTTTTCAGTCCCATTAAAGGATAATTTTTTTGTGTAAATAAATACATTTCAGCACACAAAAGAAGAAAAATGTTTTCCGAAGGAATGACCTAAGCTTTCTCTCTTCCATATTTTATCTCTGCATCATTTTATTTCAGATAAAAAAGTGTTCTTATTCCAGAAGGCTACCTGTCTGTACTCATGTCTATTTCCTCATATCCATATTCCACTAGAATGTTAATGCTTTAAAATTTCAACTATACCTCAGAGACAGATATATTTGACAAAGGAATTTTGTTGTACTACAAGGACTGGCCCGCAGAGTATGGAGTTTGGGGAATTTTGACCCTTTGATTTATCTGGACTTTTATAGATCGTCCTCATAGTATTTGAGAGTGATGGGCAATTCAGGATTCATCTATGCACACTAAGGCTTATGCAGTGACTTGAACAACCCCCTTGAGATAAAGTGTAAATAATGTTCCTTGCCCAAACAGGAATAAATGGGCTTTTGCTACTCTGCCCACCAAAAGGCAGGTGAGAAGGAAAAAGACTATAAAAGAGCTGCAAGGAGGAGGAAGAGGATGAAATCTGGACTCCTTCCAATTTTTTATGCATTTACCATGGCTAAAGTTTTATCATTTGAGTTGGACAATGGAAGATGTAAAAAAAGAAAGTCAATTCTATAGGTATAATCTTGAAAGGGTGCATCCCAGTATCATTTCCTTCCTAGGGTCATCTCTTAATGCACAATCTACTCCCATCTTTGGGAACCCAAGGGTAAGACACTGTGATGCTGCTGATAGTCAGTAAGGAAACACAAAAACTTGTTTTGTTCTGCTTACGTTGGTAATGGCAGTGAAAAATCAAATAGGATTTAATAAGGACATTTTGCCTTGGTTAACAAGTTCAATAGCTGCCATGCAAAGACATCAAGAGTAGGTCGGTGGAGAATAAAGTATCATCCTGGCATAAGCATTGTTCTATGCCCTTCTTACACTGTCACACCTGTAGCTCTCTCAACACTTCAGAAAGGTTACAATTGATTTATTCAAGCCTAAGAGGAGAACTAGACCCACATTTTGAAAATAATGGTACTTGATCGTAATGTCACTTCAGACTGTGCACATTCTTTTACTGGTGCTGATTAGTAATAAGTTAGAATAAAAGAAAAAAAAAGCAGTTCAGAGCTGAGAAATGTCTGTGAAGATGAAGCAGCACAGAGAAAAACACAGGGTTACCTTGTTACCTCAGTCCTCAGTTCTGATAGGGCTTTCTCTGATGCATCCCTGTTGTCTCACAACAGCATTCACAGTGAAAACCAAGGTCCCAGGGAGCTGAACAGAAATGTAGCTTACTGGATCTACAGAATTAGCTTTTCATTGCTATATTGAAAATTTTATGCTATCCACATTAAAAAACCTTACTGCAAAACAAGCACACAAGTTTGGTTCTTGATACGAAGAAACTGAAGATGCCATTGCTCACATTCAGTCTCTATTGGAGTCTCCAGTGTCTTCCAGTAAGTGACCTCTTTGTAGAACTGGTATAAAGAGATAGGCATTTGTCTTTCTGCACTTCGCCATGCAAACACCACTGAAGCTCACACAAGGTTCTAGTCTCACAACATAACTCTGAAAACAGCAGGTAATGATGGAAGCCATCTTCAGATTGAGATAAACATCCTCAGTACCACTGACCTTAGAGTAGTTCCCTGCTAGAAAATAAGTGGAAGCTCAGATCCTTACACAGTGCTAAACATTTTTAAGAATCAAATATTGTCATTATATCCAGCATTCAGTTAAGCTTACTGACACCACAAAAGGGTCTGTGTGCTTCAACGGAACTCCAAAGTTTCACCTTTCAACTTCTAAAACTCATTTAAGAATTGAAATGCTCTTTCTCCATTTCATGACCACCAGAATTTTCCAAGCACTTAGAATACATAATAAACATTTTAAATTAAAATAAAATTAAAAATTAAATTTGAATAAATGAACATCATAAAACAAAATAAAATCAAAATATTTTTTACAGAAAATACACAATAACACTAATAAGAAAAATCTCATATACAAACATGACAGACCGAATCTATTAGTATTTAGCAAGAGAACAGCTGTCTATCAAAGTTCAGTCTTCCTATCTGACCACAATCAAATAAACAAGACAGCCAAGTGCCTTTAAGGCAAGGGCTCTGAAGAGAGGAGTAATGTCTGCAGAGTCTGGAGCTGAAAGGTTGCCATTCTGCTAAGGATGTCAATCAGCCCTTAGTCATTCTCCGATGCTGGAAGAGAAAAAATGCTGTTTCACACAGGTGAATGTTAGTCCCAAGTAAAAATGTTTCTGAAGGATTTTGTTGGTTTTTTTTTTTGTTTTTTTTTTTTTTTTGGCAGCACAAAAGCACAGTATACTTGAATTTCAGTGGGGACAGACAAAACAGGCTGAATATTTATTTGAAAAAGGTTTTGCACCTTGAAAAAACAAATCCTTTTCCCATTGGAGCAAATCTTTCCCAATTTAACTTTAATGAGGTTTCCAGTAAATGCATAATCAACTAAGAGCTGCCTGTACTCTGGTAAAACTGACCCATAGGGCCTTGCAACTGGGAGAAAGCTCTATTTTTATTTTTCCATTCCTTTTTTTTCTAAGGACTGTTACATAATTTCCAGTGTTTTCATATGAAAGATCTATATTTGTCAGTCTGCTATATTTATCTTTTGGGGCTGATGACTACTGCATAAATGGATCATCTCCCTGATGCTGAGAAATAAGAGGTGTTCACTTCAGTTATGGATTTTACTTTTATTACTTCAGCTTCCAGGAAAATTGGACTATTGTGTACATGTCAATATTGAAATGTATTTAACAGAAAATTCCTGTGACCGACATAAAATTTATACTGCAAAATTATTTTAGCAGACAAGTCGGATGGTCCCTTTTTCAGCGGTATTATCATCAGAGCACTCTTCTCTTGCGTTCTCTTTTTTGTTATAGCAGAGGAACCTAAAAATCTTAGCTTGTTTTTCTTTGCTTATAGTTCTTATGGCATAGACAGACACATGTGCTGGTTTCATTTAGCTGTGTAATTGCTGATCTTGTTTGCAAATTCCTCTAAATATATGATTAGGCATAAACTGCAGCAGTCTACTCCATACATTCAGAAAATTTTTATTATTGTATACCTTATCTCAAATGCTCACAGACGAAAACTCCACTTCCTCAGTTCACACTTGTCTAATTTTTTCTGCAAGCTTTTCATTATCAGACTTCCAGTGCTGAAGGCAAAAACGTTTATGCCAGCGAGGGTAAAGGTTGGACCTATAATATATCCCAGTGAGTTTGTCAACAAGAGTGCAGCCTGTAAAACCTGAAAACACATGCCTGACCTGTTCTGATTTTACTTATGATTTCATGTGTCAGTTTTAAAGCATGGATGGATATCAGCTAATAGATTTGAATTTTCTGGATGAGTCAATTATTTTTCAAAAGGAAACCTGGGCCATATTCCAATTCATTTCTGGGCAGAATACTTTGTATCAGCTACAATTTAGCCAACAACAATGGTAGAATAGGGCCCTAGTCTCTAGCTTTACCATGGCCTTGATGTTTTGCAACACCAGATTCCTACCCATGAATTTAAGGCAACACACATCATGGAAGACTAATTCCTTGGACTCACATCATAGAATCATGGAATCATAGAATAGTTAGGGTTGGAAAGGACCTTAAGATCATCTAGTTCCAGCACCCCTGCCATGGGCAGGGACACCTCACATTAAACCATAACACCCAAGGTTTCATCCAACCTGGCCTTGAACACTGCCAGGGATGGAGCATTCACAACCTCCCTGAAAAACATCCATAGGTACTAAGGAAAATATCAGCTGAGTGTCTACAATATGATATAGACCCCATACCAAATGGTTATAGCAAAAGGAAATGGAAGAAGTCCTATAGTTTCATCTCTGGTAAATAAGTCTTTGCAATCTCAAATGAAAACCTGGAGGTCTTCATATAAACATAGATATCAAACCTGCTAGTTTGGTGAACTGAGATACAAAAATAAAGTGTTCTGATTTATCCTCAGATGTCTGAAAGCAAGCAGGAAGTGAATAAACATTTAGAAAAGCCTAATCCATTTTAGTTTTAAATCTCACTTATTTTTCTTTACATTTGAAGAAACTCAGAAAAGGCAGTTGATTGCTCAGTTAGAATATTAGACAGGAATAGTGCTCACTGGTACATGAGCCAGGACTTTTAGGGACACTTTTCTAGGGAGTTTCTGAGACATCAGCGAAAAAGATCAGCTCTTCATGAAATGAGACAGATGAAACATATTCAGAAAATTAAAAAAAAAAATCCTGACAATTTTCCTGAAAAAAAATCAAATCTATAGAGAAGTCTAAATGGTTGGTTCAACATAGAATCATAGGATTAGAGAATCATTTAGGTTGGAAAAAGTCTTAAAGATCATTGAATCCAACCATCAACCTACACTACCAAGTCCACCACTAAGCCATGTCCTTGTCATGTATACACATCTTTTAAATAACTCTATGGCAGCCTCTTTTGTCTAATATCCAACCTAAACCTCTCCTGAACACAACTTGAGGTAGTTTCCTCTTGCCCTGTCTATTACTTGGGAGAAGACACCAGCCCCCACCTCACTACAGTCTCCATTCAGGTAGCTGCAGAGAACAAGAAGGTCTCCCTTCAGCCTTCAGTCTGACGCCAGTACTGAGCCTTGGGAGGAATCATTTGGGTCCAGCTGCCAAGTAGATTTAACTCCATTCACTATCAGTCTCTGGGTCTGGCCATCCAACAAGTTTTTACCCAGCAAAGGCTACACTCATGCAACATACTGAACTAGGTAGGTGTATTAACCACACTTAGCTGGGACAAACCTGGTGACAAATATGTCTTCATTCTAAAAAACATTATTCATTTATTAAGTCCAAATAGTGTTGGCATAATAATCACCATTTTTCCTGTGGTCCAAGACTTAATTCCAACATACACGATTTCTGAAGAACATTATAGATATATAAATAGAAGATCACCTGACCAAGAATTAAATACATTTCAAGGAATCTGGCAAACTAAAATTACCATGCTTTGCTCTATTCTGACCATTGTTTGGAGTAATTAATTCCTGTGCCTTCTGGAGTGTTGGGCTTGTCATGGAAGAGAAGTCAGACATATTGGCTGCTTTTAATATAAAGGCACTTGCTATTTATTGAGGCTGCTGAACAGAGATTACCCAGTAGCAATGTGGCTAACACTTAGTCTAACTTGACACAACCTGCAATGTTTAAGCATAAGTACACAGTATTTTTCTGTATCCTGTCCTGTTAAGTCATGGAAGGAATTACTGATGACCATATTCTTATACTGTCTATCTCCTGTCCAAAAATTTGTCTCAAATATATGTTACGATTTTATATTTCCAGCTATTTATTCAGAGATACTTAACAAGTTCTTCGATATTTTGGAATGATTATCATTCTCACTAATATTTCTGTAAGCTGTGCTTAACACTTCTTGACATTTACACACTGTAACTGTGTATCTATATAAATGTATATGTCAGTATGTATACCATATATATGTGTAGATACATACATATATCTCTCAGGGACGTGGAGACTGTTGTGTTGGGAGTATTTACAAGACTGATCAATCGAGTGATTTCAAACTTTAAAACAGAACTCTAGCAAATTCATTGACAATATATATTATTTTAATGGTTTATTCCTACACATTAGCAATTATTGTCAGTGCATATTCAACATAATTAGTACTTAATCAATCCTAAATTAAGTATGAGTATACAGTGCCATGGAGCTAATATCATGCATTTAGTACTGATGACTATAGACCTTCTTCATCTTAGTAAATGAGGTTCAGAAGATCAAGTTCTCTTACAAAGATTCCCCACCACCACACCTGAGATATCATCCTGTTGTAAAGTGTTTGAGATCCTAGACAACGCATAGCTCTCAGTTCTCAGCTTAGAGGGGATATTACACTCCCAGGCTGAGGTTAAGTGCCTTCTCCTAATATATAGCTGGGATTTTTTCTGTCCCTCGCTGAGCTGTTCCTTCTTTTTCCTCAATGAAAGCAGTCTTTTCACAGCTCTTGAGGTTGTGCTGCTTCAATGATCAATAATTGCCCAGCAGTGAGTTGTTTGCAGTTCTGGGTCCTCTGTTTTTGACCCATGCCCATGCTTTCAAGGCCTTTGCTGCTATCCCACATTTAAACTGACATGATAACAGGGAAAATCTAGTACCATGCTCAGGTTCACACAACAAGTCCTCATAGGAAGCTGATAGGAAGTCCAAGGGGCCAGGACTGGGATCTGGCACTATTAGCAGAAGGCTTATGTTCTGTTACTAGCACTGGTTATACTATTTTTATGGGCCATTTGGTAGAAAAATGCTTACACAGTTATGCTATATTAGTGTGTTTATGTTCGGTTTCAAAACAAATATTAAAATCTGTTCAGTGTGCTTTTGCTTTCATGGGTGCAGCAGGTCTTTGTTCATCCAACATTATTTTCAAATTATAAAACAATTGCTGTCCCCCGACAAACAAAAGACCCGATGGTGCTGACTGCTCATCGATTTCAGTGGGAGTCAGGGGAAGAATTTGGGCTTTCAGTTTTAATCCAGGAACACGACTGATTTACAATGCTCCTCCAGTTGCTACCATTATATTTCATGGGACTTTCACACACTTCCTTTCATGGATTATTTCTCAAGAAAAGGTTGAGCTGACAATCTTTTCAAAACAAGAGCCATGATAAAAAACATTGACAGGAAATTTTGTAGCAACCTCTCATCATTGCAAGCCTTGTTTATAAGACATTTCTTCACCTAGAAGAAGGACAATGCTTTTAGCCAGATGAACTCCTATTGCAAAGCAAGAGTTAGGAAGGAAATGAAACAACATGTCTGGAGTCATAAAATAACAAGGACTTTTGTTCTTTTCAGGCTGATGTAAGTTTACAGGATAGAGTGACACAGGATGACTTAATTTAAAAAATATACTCAAAATGAAATTAAATAACATTATTAGATATTTATGTAACTTTAATTTAATGTAAACCTCATCAGTTTCCATTTTTACTTTAGACGGGAGTCTAAACCCTCACACATCTGTACGGTAAGGGTCTTTGAAGATAAGAGGCTCTAATTTAGGTCTACCTGATACACCTTTTCAAGCTTGATCCTGAGAGCTCTTATCTCTTCTCTAACCCAGAGATAAGCTGCTTTATTCACTTGCTTTATATGAATGGAACCAGTTCCTGGACAAAGACGTAAACCTGTTGAAAGTGCTCAGGTGTCTGCCAAAGGTTTTCCCAATTTGCTTTTGGAAAGACAGAAATGTCCTTTCCAGAAAGTATTAATGGGTTTTGCCCCATGCCAAATTCATTCTTATGAAAGCAGAAGAGTGCTATAGGATGTGTCCCTATAAACAGTAGTCTTGAATTCTCCTACTTCACCTCAGCATTATAGAAAACATTAAATAGGATTTATTTCTTTAACCTCAGAGGTAAATATAACCCATATGATGTTCTTGCTGTATCACCTAAACAACACTGCCAACATCATGGTCTACAAATATTTGCTAAAGTATCAGATTCTGAATATATTAATAACTAAAATATTCTAAATGTATTTTAAAATACTCAGATTCTGAACCCAGATCTTTTACATCCCAGTCCCTACTACAGACCCTGGAAACTACAGACTGATTTCAGTGCTGGGGAACGTCATGGAGCAGATGATCCTGAGTGAGATCATAATCATAGAATCATAGACCATAGACGGTGAGGCTACACCTTGAATCCTGTGTTCAGTTCTGGGCTCATCACTACAACAGAGACATTGAGGTGCTGGAGCAGGTCCTGAGAAGGGCAAAAGAGCTGGTGAGTGGTCTGGAGCACAGGCGTGATGAGGAACGGCTGAGGGGCCTGGGGGGTTTATTCTGGAGAAGAATTAGGGGGGACCTTATTTCTCTCTAGCTTAACCACAAATCTTTATGTTAAAATAAAATTTCCCCATGGAGGCTCTATTTGCCTGGTGTGAGAAGATAGATTTAATGAATGTGCACTTTCTGATCAAGCCTATACAAATTAAAATGTTCCAGCCATTTTCAACAGTTGCATACAAAGTTTGCTGTGTTTTAATGGGAGAAAGGCTTCATGAGGCTCTGTAAAAGTGACAAAGGAGTACAGGGGCTTGTTGGGAAGACAGTGGGGCACAGGAGAGGAGAAATTTGGTTTTATTCTTGTATCTTCAGTCAGATAACATTTGGTACAAGGTGTCAGGCAAGTGTTGGAGGTTCAAGAAAATAACCCAGCTAGCTCTCCAGACTCATCAAAATTTACAGTGTTATTTGCACAAAGCTGAAGAAGTTTTTGTGAGCATTGGTTTCTGTGAGGAGAATATACATTTCATTATTTGACTTGTCAATGTTATTCATAAGGCTATGCTTTTCTCAATTCTGTTTTCTTACACTGAGACTTGTGTGTGGCTTTTTTATTTATTTTATTTTCCCTGCATACTTGTAACAGATATGAACTTTTGATAGAGCTGGGTAAACTGTGCTTTTAAATGCTCTACTAATATTTACTTGAATTTTTAAAGCAAGTTCTCAGTGACTATGTTAGCCCCCACTCTGTGTTTGTTTTCCGCAGTTATTTTAGTTAAGGAGTTTGCTGGCTGGGATGTTCCTGGGAACAGCTAATTTTAGACAACTATTAAAAAATACTAACAGAAGGTGAATTTCACAAAATGCTGCTATTTGCAATGGAAGTTTGGTTTTAAGAGTTGTGGTTTGCTCATCCAATCTGAAAAACATATCATATGATTTATGTGTCTGCACACACCATCTTGAATTTCAGATTTTAAATTTTATGTACTTACAACCATCTGCTCGCAAGCTAAATTCACACTATGGTTTTATTGGAGAAAATACATATATTTGGATTTGGTAAACAGTTTTGAATAGCTGATGAGGGGAGGGGAAATGCCATCCGATTGTATAATTTCTCCAGCGGGACCCGGAGGTCACCTTCAGTTTCCTGCTTTTTCAGTGTGTAGTGTAATATTTCAATAATTCCTCTTAGTTTGGTCTAGATAACTTCATTCTTCCCACAGGATTCAGAGTTCACAGTTCCTGAATGACTTTAGTATCACTTTCAGGGAATTAATGGCTGGATGTTAGATTTTCCCTGGTTTCCATATTTCATTTTCTAAACAATAAAACGCTCCTTCAGCCACAGCATATTCTGGAAGTAACTTGGACTTGGTGCTCAGGAAAAGGGTATAGATTTAGGTGTCAGTCACTCTGGAGGACTATTTCACATAGGTTTTGTAGGAGGTCCTGGTGGAACAACTGGTTTCCAACTTCTCCAGCAGGAGGAAAAGGAGAGATTCTTGTGCTTCTCTGGTTGCCCATGGGGAAAGAAAAAACAGCAGACGAATGAGGCTGCTGAGGAAGATCACCACCACTCCCTGGGAGTACCATACAGCTGTTTTCTGCAGCTTTGGCTTGGTGCTATCAATGGGGAATCAGCTGCTTTTTTCTTCACCTGGTCGGGTTCCTCCCTGCAGTCTGCTATTCTGCTGTACTAAGCAGGTAGGTAGATAGTTTTTGTGCCTATTGGAATCCCTGTCTCCAAGTAGAAGCATTTTTTTCTAGGCACTTATGGGCTTTATAGCAAAACATGGAAAAAAACTTGTCAGCAGCAGCACTGTTAATATTTCAGGTATAATCTCTGTTGTTGTGTCTAGAATCACCTTTCAGGATGTACTGTGAAGTGCCTCAGGACCCTGGTCTTCTACCTGTCCAGACCACAACCTTGAAGGATATCAGATCTGATATCCAGTGTGCATAACCAAATTTTCTCTGTGAATGTACAAGAACTGAGAACAAGAAGTGATTTGGATCCTTAACCTATAGACTATGTGAACCTAGATATAGACAATGTGAATCTATCAACAGGCTCCAAGTTACAACTCCAGTGAGATGTGTTTACAGAAAATACCCTTTCTGAAACATGATTTTGCTAAAGTTAAGACCTACTGAAAGCCTTGCATCTAGGTGTATTCAATAGAGTGAAGAAGCTCCAGGGTAGAAGGATCAGTGTGAAGGGGGGAGAAATAACGAGTACAGGGAGAAGAAAACAAAAGTATTAACAGAGAACACGGAAGGAAACAGTGACCTTCTCACCTGGTTTTCACATTTGTGCTGCAGTTGTCTAGCCTCAGAGAAGAGAGGGTAGAGGAATCCTGACAGCTCTAAATTTCATAAAATCCCTAATGTAAGTTTCTGAAGAACATCTGGAAAAGGCATGGGAATATAAAACTGAAGAATGAGTGCAGAATAACTTTTGTAGCTTACTGAAGGCTCTTCATGATCAGTGACAGGGAAATGCAGACACAGACAACAATACTGACAAGTACTCGACTCTCTCCACACAGATAAAGGCAAAGAAACACTTGCCCCACAGATGAGCAGACATTCCCTAGCCTATTTTTTTTTACAAATGCCTTATAACACTTACAAATTCTTTTCCCCTTCACAGAAGTCCAGAAGACAGAGGTACAGAAAAACCCACAGTAGCAGAAAAAGACATGCACACAACATCAGATTCACAAAAATATTTCCATTCATGCTTGCAGACATTGCACCATACAGATAGATGTATGGCTCATCAGACACAGGCATTGATGGCAGCTACAGAAACATTCAGAATTGATGTATTCGTGCAACCACTTTGTGCATTTGAAGGAAGCACAGGGGAGTCCAATATCACAAGACACATACTAGGATAGTCAGTGACAGCACTGGATGGCCACAAGGCCAGGGAGAAGGTATGAAATAGCACAGCTGTTCCTCTTTTTATATTTTCTTCCAGAAAAGCAGTCAGTTTGTCATGTCTAAAAATGTTAACATAGTGTCTGCAACGTCTTGTAAGAATGTGGCACAGAAAGCTGAAGCCCAGTATAATTACAGGGTATTTCATAGACTCATAGAAACATGGAATCATAGAATAGTTAGGGTTGGAAAGGGCCTTAAGATCATATAGTTCCAACTCCCCTGCCATGGGCAGGGACACCTCACATTAAACCATGCTACCCAAGCCTTCTTCCCACCTGGCCTTGAAAACCGCCAGGGATGGAGCATTCACAGCCTCTCTGGGCAACCTATTCCGTGGTCCCATCACCCTAACAGTAAAGAATTTCTTCCTTATATCCAGTCTAAACCTCTGCTGTTTAAGTCTCAACCCGTTACCCCTTGTCCTATCACTACAGTCCCTAATGAAGAGTCCCCCCCCAACATCCCCATAGGCCCCCTTCAGATACTGAAAGGCTGCTATGAGGTCTCCACACAGCCTTCTCTTCTCCAGGCTGAACAGCCCCAACTTTCTCAGCCTGTCTTCATACAGAAGGTTCTCCAGTCCCCTGATCATCCTCGTGGCCCTCCTCTGGACTTGTTCTAACAGTTCCATGTCCTTTTTATGTTGAGGGCACCAGAACTGCACACAATACTCCAAGTGAGGTCTCCTGAAAGTAAAGGGGCAGGATCACCTCTTTTGACCTACTGGTCATACTCCTTTTGGCTCTGTGGGATGCAAGCACACACTGAAGCCAGGTCATGTTCATTTTCTCATCGACCAACCCCCAAGTCCTTCTCCACAGGGCTGCTCTGAATTTCTTCTTTAAAGATCTTTTCAGGTAAGTACTAACACCAGCCACACAAAACAGTCATTTATAATCTGAAAGGCTACATACCTCAGTCTCTTATCCTACTCTAAAACTACCTGAAAATGAGGTAGGGGTAGGTCTCTTCTCCCACTTGATAAGCAATATGGCAAAAAGAGATGGCTTCAAGCTGCACCAGGGGAGGTTTAGATTCAATACTAGGAAAAAATTCCTCACTGAAATGTTTGTCAAGCACTGGAATCAGCTGCTCAGGGAAATAGTTGAGTCACCATCCCTGGAGGTATTTGGAAGACATGTCAATGTTGCGGTAGGGATGTAGTTTAGCAGTGAATTTGGCAACGTTAGGTTTATGGTCAAACTTGATGATCTTAAGGGTCTTTTCCAACTTAAATGATGCTATGATTCTATCACAAAAAGGCTAAGCACTATTTCAGGAAGTGTTTTTTTATGGTTTAGGAAGTATATATCTATATCAAAAATCCTTTAAAATGCAAAGTTGTTCTCTGTACATTCCTGTATGACCTTCTTAAATCTCAGGCATTTAAAGCAGTCATGAAACACCAAATATTATTATCTGAGCAGAAAGCATTGGAAAAGCCTTCACATCTGCCATGCCAGGTGAACAAGCATGGAGAAAACAGAGAACACTTATTTGAAGTGCTAAAGGTAAACATCGTTCTCTCCCTGAACAAAACAATATGACGTTTATCTGATGGCAGCTTCAGAAGAGACACTGCACATGGATCTAAATTCAGTTTCTGAGTATTCATGTGTCGCTTGTCTGAATGAGACAATGACTAAGCTGTACGAAGAGTGGTGGTAGGTGCCTTGTTGTTTGACTACAGTAGCAAGGAAGCTGTCTTGCATTAGGCTGAGATTTGTAGGAGTTAAATGCTGATTTACAGAGCATGACTATAATTCAACTTCAAATAATGTGATAAGACAGGCAAAGGCAGAAAACTCTGCTAAACTCTCTGACAAGGGAACAGAAAATCCTCCACAGTTATAGAGCCTCTAAGGACTTCTTCTCTCGTTTGTAATTAACTTCTTCGATATAAACCCAGCCTGACCTTGTCTGTATGGTATTGTCCAGACTTTTCATGTGTCTTATGGTATATGGCTTGGTAGAATAGCTTGTGTCTCAATGTCAGTGAGTGTCTGGGGCTTGGGATTCTTTTATTGTTTGTTTTGGGTTTGTTTTTTTTTTTGCCTTCCACTTTTATGATTTCAATGGCTAAAAGAAAAGAGGTAAGACTGTGGATGTCAAAAGATGTCTTCAAGTCTTTACAAGGGTATTAAAGGTTGGGAAAGTACAGCAGTAAGATGAAATGAAGAAAAAACAAGGAAAATTAAAATTTCTCAGCTGAGGTATCAAGACCTTTAAGGTCAGGTGGGAAAGTGTGTATTCCCTACCCTCCTATTGATCAGATGCAAACTATCTTTGGCTTCACTTTTAGTTTAAAGGAAAATTAATAATAAAAAAGAATGGTTTTGATTTTTTATTTTTATTTTAGTTTGGTTTTAATTATAAAGACTGAGAACACTGAGAGGTTTTAGGTTTGTTTACTTTTTTATTTGTTAGCTTTAAATTGATTAAATGCTATTAAAGACTCACAGATT
This sequence comes from Melopsittacus undulatus, assembly GCF_012275295.1. Classification (NCBI taxonomy): domain Eukaryota; kingdom Metazoa; phylum Chordata; class Aves; order Psittaciformes; family Psittaculidae; genus Melopsittacus; species Melopsittacus undulatus. The sequence goes on from NC_047557.1 coordinate 6,442,872, forward strand.
TAAGGATGAGTCCAAAATCTAGTAAATTGTCTATATGGAAAACTAAATGCAAAGAAAACTAAAGGATGATTATACATATTGCTTTGTACTGAGGAACAAATTCATCCCCTGTAACACTGGCATTTCAATGAGATTTCATAATTTCGCTGCTCTGCTTTGTGATAATAACAAAGTTCAACTGCTGTACCAACATGCAGTTGTATGAGTCTCACACATAAACCAAGTTAGCTGACGGTTTCTAAGCTTTCTGTGAAATGCACAAGTTCATTGCTTGGCTTGTTCTTTTCCTGGCCTTGAAGCTCAGAACAAGGGTGTAACTTTCCTTTACTAAGAGAACAGTCAGCTGACCACTGCTCAATAAGACACACTTCAATTGCATGTTTGTGTATTTTTGTTTATGTTTATTTGTGGTGTGTGTGTATGTGTATGCATGTACTGTGTGTAAGGATTTGTGTGGATTTCTACAATATGTCTCCCCTACTTGAACTGATGTTGTGATGAGTATCTTCCAGAAACTGTGTTTGCTGTAGTGGCCATTTTTTAATTAAAACGCAACATGTACATGACTTGTCAAGGATGCTTTAAACTAGGTGTGTTGGGGGAGGGAGGCATCATTCCATCCCAACACACCCAGTCAGTAGCCAGCACCTATAATAAATGCTCAGAGCAATGCAGTAATATTCCAGGTGCTCCAGCCAATGAGCCAGCTTCATTTGGAACTCGGCTCAGATGCCTCTATACAAATGCCTCTGACATGGGGAACAAACAAGAGGAATTAGAGATGTGAGCACATCTACAGGGGTATGATATAATAGGCATGGCAGAAACATGGTGGGATGGCTCCTTTGACTGGAGTGTTGGAATGGAAGGTTATAGGCTTTTTAGAAAAGACAGGCCTGGTAGGAGGGGAGGGGGAGTTCCCCTTTATGTTAGGGATAGGCTGGAGAGTATGGAACTCTGTCTGGAGACAGGTGAGCAGTTAATAGAAAGTTTGTGGGTCAGGGTTAAGGGGAAACAGTGATGGGAGACATTATTGTGGGGATCTGTTACAGACCGCCTGATCAAGAGGAACCAATGAATGAAGCATTCTAGAGACAAATAGGAAAAGGCTCATGCTTGCAGGCCCTTATTCTCATGGGGGACTTCAAGCACCCTGATATCTCTTGGAGTGATGGTACGGCCAGGCACAAGCAATCCAGGAGGTTTCTGTATTGTGTGGAAGACAACTTCCTTCTGCAAGCAATAAAGGAGCCGACGAGGAGAGGTGCCATGCATGACCTCGTCCTCACCAACTTGGAAGGGCTCGTTGGAAATGTGACACTCCAGGAGAGCCTTGGATGCAGTTATAACGAGACGGTTGAATTCAAGGTCCTCAGGACAGTGAGAAGAGAGTGCAACAAGCTCATTGTCCTGGACTTCAAGAGAGCAGACTCTGGGCTCTTCAGGAACCTGCTTAGTAAGATTCCATGGGATATAGCCCTAGAGGGTAGGGTGGCCGAAAACTCCTGGTTAATATTCAAGGATCACCTACTACAAGCTCAGGAGTGTTGCATCCCAACTAGAAGGAAGTGCAGCACGAGAGCCAGGAGACCTCATTGGATGGATAAGGAGCTGCTGAGAAAAACTCAAAAGAAAAAAAGAGGCTAATAAAAGATGGAAGCAAGGACAGGTGGCCTGAAATGAATACAGGGATGTTGCACAGGAAGCTGTGGACAAGGTTAGGAAAGCTAAGGCCGAGTTTGAATTAAGCTTGGCTAGGGATGTGAAAGATAACAGGAAAGGATTCTATAGGTTCATTGCAAATAAAAGACAGAGTAGGGACAATGTAGGCCCCCTCTTTGGAAGCTATTGGGAGAACTGGCTACCCTGGATTTGGAGAAGGATGAGGTTCTGAATGACTTCTTTGCCTCAGTCTTCACTGGCAAATGCTCTGACCACACCACCCGAGTCTTGGAAGGTGGACACAGGAACTGTCAGAATGAAGACCTTACACTCACTGTAGGAGAGGATCAGATTCAAGATCATCTTATGAATTTGAACATAGACAAGTCCATGGGACCTGATGAAATCCATCTGCGGCTCCTGAAGGAGCTGGCGAATAAAGTTGCAAAGCCACTGGGCATCATATCTGAAAAATCATGGCAGTCAGGTGAAGTTCCTGACTATTGGAAAAATGGTAATGTAACCCCCATTTTCAAGAAGGAGAAAACGGATGACCCAGAGAATTACAGACCTGTCACTCTCACCTCTGTGACTGGCAAAATCTGGGAGCAGATTCTCCTGGAAGGCATGCTAAGGTACATGAGAAACAACAAGGTGCTTGGTGACAGCCATCATGGTTTCAGTAAGGGGAAATCCTGCCTGACCAATTTGGTGGCCTTCTATGATGGGGCTACGGAAATGACATGGGTAGAGTAGCTGATGTCCTCTACCTGGATTTGTGCAAAGCGTTCAAGACTGTCCAACACGATATCCTTGTCTCTAAATTGGAGAGACATCAATTTGATAGGTGGACTACTCGGTGGATAAAGAACTGACTGGATGGCCACACGCAGAGTTGCGGTAAATGGCTCAATGTGCGGCTGGAAACCACTAATGAATGGTGTCCCTCAGGGATTGGTGTTGGGACTGGTCTTGTTTAACATCCTTGTCGGTGACATGGACAGTGGGATTGAGTGTGCCCTCAGCAAGTTTGCTGATGACACCAAGCTGTGTGGTTTGGTTGATACACTAGAGGGAAGGAATGCCATCCAGAGGGACCTTGACATACTTGTGAGGTGGGCTAATGCCAACCTCATGAAGTTTAACCATGCCAAGTGCAAGGTCTTACACCTGGGTGGGAGCAATCCCAGGCACAGCTACAGGTTGGGCAGAGAAGAGATTCAGAGCAGCCCTGTGGAGAAGGACTTGGGGGTGTTTGTCAATGAGAAAATGAACATGAGCTGACAGTGTGCGCTTGCAGCCCAGAAAGCCAACTGTATTCTGGGCTGCATCAAAAGGTCCATGACTGGCAGGTCAAAGGAAGTGTTCCTGCTCCTGTGCTCTGCTCTTGTGAGACCTCACTTGGAGTATTGTGTGCAGCTCTGGTGCCCTCAACATAAAAAGGACATGGAACTGTTAGAACAAGTCCAGAGGAGGGCCATGAGGATGATCAGGGGACTGGAGAACCTTCAAAACGAAGACAGGCTGAGAAAGTTGTGTCTGTTCAGCCTGGAGAAGAGAAGGCTGCATGGGGACCTCATAGCAGCTTTCTAGTATCTGAAGGGGGCTTATAAGGATGCTGGTGATGGACTCTTCACTAGCTACTGTAGTGATAGGACAAGAGGTAATGGGTTAAAGCTTAAAATGGGGAAGTTTAGACTGGATATAAGGAAGAAATTCTTTCCTGTTAGGGTGGTGAAGTACTGGAATAGGCTGCCCAGGGAGGTTGTGAATGCTCCATCCCTGGCAGTGTTTAAGGCCAGGTGGGAAGAAGCCTTGGGTGATATGGTTTAGTGTGAGGTGTCCCTGCCCATGGCATGGGGGTTGGAACGAGATGATCTTAAGGTCCTTTCCAGCCCTAACTATTCTATCATTCTATGAAATAGAGAAGATGCTCAAGTGTTGTTGAAAATCCATTGGTTTTAGGACCCTTATGAAATTATACTTGTTGAGAAGTGATTAAGGTTTCTCTGAGACCCAGTAAGGTTGCTTAGTGGCTAATTATATGTTCTTAGGTCTTTCATTTGAATATTGAGTTATTAAACCAAAAATAAAATAAATAAAATCTGTGAAACTCCCAGCCATCTCCGCAAAGTCTTCAAAGGCAAAAGCTTCCTTCAAAAGATTGCAAGGAATGCAATGCTGCACATAAACCCATAAGAAGTAATGTTCAGAATGTCCTATAAGTTTTACAAAGATTAATTGAAAAACTCCAATTGTCAGTTTTGAAAAGTTCTACTAGAACCTTGAGACAGGAATTCACATAAATTAGCATATATGTTAATTTGCATTTCTGTTCCATCTACTCAAGGGGGAAATATATTAAGAGCTGGTTATTTACTATATATTTGCAATGTGGAAATAAATAAATATAAGTGCAGAAGAGAAAACATGAATAGAAAATTATGTGTAAGAGGAGAGATTTTCATTATGCCAAATCTTAATTTTATTTTTTTTATTTTTATTCCCTTTTCCTCTGCATTCACTGAGACCTTAGCCATGAAATTTATCCTAGACCTTTAAGTTCCATGAGATCTTTGCACATAAAATGTACATCTACTTTGTCTCAGAAGGTAAAAAATAACACCACTTTAGGTAAAAAAACAAGAGTAAGCTTTGTACCTCCCAGATTTGCACAGTAAGTTCAAACGACAGTGATAAGAGCACTATAGCAAACCTGAGAGCATGTGGCTGTAGATGGGATTATAAAAAACTCAGAGTTATTTTCTGTTTTATGGTTGTTTGAGCAGTCCTGAGTATATCATCTGAGGCAACACCTTGAGTACTCCTGTAGGATTACTGAAATAAATAGGATCTCTACAGCGCTTGAGTCCTGTTCTTTAAAATGCCCCTATATGTGGAGTTAGCAATGGTCTGTTTGCTGTGTTTCTGTTAGCAAATCAGGTGGGTGGACAAGTAGTTCACTCATCTACTTTACATTGATGAAGAGATGGCCAATCAAGTATAGAGAGATCCATGTAACATGATGTAAACTTCATATCTATACTTCTTTATTGGATCTCCGTCTTACTGACTTCTATAGCATCCTACACCTGCACTATGCTACTGCTGTGTTTCATAGTAATGTCCCACACCAACAGTGGAGGCTGAATTAATGTATCTAGAGGAGCCCTAAGAAGATTCATATAATAAAATATTTAGGTTCTTTCACAAAAAAATTCTTCAAACATCAATACAAAAAAATTCCACAGAATTACAAACCCTCCCAAACCTGTGGGTTTTAATGTTTTATTTAAGAACTTATAGAGCAACTTGGGCATGACATCCTAAGTTCTAACAAACTTACTTGCTTTATCTGGACAATTTGCTGCCTACAAGTCTGGTCTTGAATTCCCTAAGAAGCCATTCTTCTCTGTCTCTTTTCTGTACGTATCCTTGAACTGATCAGCCACATCAGCAGCGTTAGGTATGAAATAAGAAGCCTGACCTTTGGAATTGGCTCTCCCAACTGATCAGCTCAGCACTGATGTGCCTGGCACATTTTGACAGCGCTGGGATTTGCACATGGGAATTGCACGTGTCTAGATGGGAAAATATTTTAGCGAGAGGAAATTTCTATAGAGAGGGACATGGTGCAGGATGAACAGAGAGCTGCAGTTTCCCTGATTATTTTCCAGCCATCTTTGTGGTGTATAAAATCAGTATATCCTCAGTACTGAGTGACCCATGCCTGTGAATTCACTGAATTCACAGTCAATGAAAAGAATGTCCTATATATACAAACCCAGTTATAATCTATGTGAAGTTTCTGAGCAGCACCAAAAACCAGAAGACCAGAAATGTCAGCATATGGCCAACTCCTACTGTCCGAGTCCCTTTATAGGTAGTTTCTGAGGTTGTGCAAAAGAATTCTCCCTTAGAATAGAACTTTTTTTTTTGTTTTTTTTTTTGTTTTGTTTTGTTTTAATAAGACTTTGAGTGTCTGAAGTTTCTTGAGATGATTTAATTGAGTTCTTGGTACCAATTATGCTGCCTGAGGTACTCTGTTTCATGTACATTTATGCCTTAACACTCAGCTATATCTGAACATTTTGTCATGGTTGTTTCACCTAGACATCACTAAGAGCCCTTTCCCCAGACTGTAGCTGCAAATCTATGGTTTTCAGTGGTTCCGTCATCTTTAGGTATGACATCTGACAAGTGTCTGTGAGTTTTAAAGATGAACCTTGGACTAACAGAAAACAAATCCAACAAAAGATGGATCAGAACGGTGTGTGGCTTACAATTCACACTGGGTGCTTTGGACAATCCCTATATCCTGTGGTGAGGACCTGGTCCCCTCACTCTTTCCTATTCTCTCTGAATGACCTGAGAAGACAGTTACCTTCCTAGATGCAATTTGAAACACCCTTACAGATCTTTCACAAAGAAGATATTTGCCCATAGGTCTTTCAGTGTGTTGTTCCTCTTAACGTTTTTTCTATTTACAATCATGTTCTCTTTTAGTTTTTCTGGACACCTATGGGAAACAAAGTAAGGGCTGAAGGATGTAGTCATATATTCTAAAGCTTTGAGGGCCCCATATGCCTTTTGTCATAGGTTGCCACTCCTCTGAGAGAGAGCTGCATTCCTTTTTACCATGGTTAATAACACCTCCTTTCCTGAATGTTCTCTGCTATCCTTGCTGTGGGTACAATAACCCAAGGCTCATTCACACTGTCTATGCAGTGTGAATCATTAACTTCAGGAGTACAGAAAACAACAGAAAATGTCAGGAACACTTCCCAAGCCATGTGCAGTAACATTTCTATCACCACTCACTGTCCCATGAAAGCTATGGAGAGCCAAGCATGGTGCTATGCAGCTGTGGTGCCAGAGAAAGGGTGATAATCTACGAGCTGCTAAAGTGTACTGTAAAGTGACATTACCACCCCTTTGATGAGGAAAAGGCTTTTGTTTAAGTAAGGACATCAATCTTAAATAGATATGACAGTAATACTTGCCATTGGTGGAGCTTAAAGAGTTTTCTGTGGGAAGCTGGGATAAGCAGTCTGATGTGAAGTGACTTTCTCAGCTCAGCGACAGAATCAGGAGCAAGATTAAAGTCCTCTGAATTACAGCACATCTTTCTTTGGGCACTACTAGTTTGTCCCTCTCTAAAGTGTCGCACTCCTTCACCTTGATCTATGTGTGATCACACCCCTAAAACAAAGAAAAGCTGTGTGACAAACGTTTGTGGGAAGATCCTGCTCAAATGCTGCCAGCACACTGAGGGATGGTTTATTACCATATGTATGCTTCTTGCAAGATAGCAAAGAAAAACTTTCTTGCAGTTAAGGTATGGAACACAGATAAAGACAGATTAAAACTGCGTCTCTGAAACCAATCTACTTTCTGATACTGGACATGGCTGTTAATTTGTCAGACCTCCTAACCATACAACAGGGAGATCATCATGCCTTTGTGGTTAAAAGAATTGTTTAAAACAGCAGATAGAAACAAATGCAAGTTATAAATTAATTTTGTTTACATGGAACAATGTGATGATTCCACAAGTGCAAATATCAGAACTCCCTCTTTTCTCTTTCTGGTCAAATAATTTAATATTTAAAAAAAAATACTGTCTCAAAACAGGAAATACAAAGGTTTTTTTGAGCAATGACCAAAGGTAACATTTAAGTTTATGGGAAGAAAAAAAACTGCTTTTTCTACTGTACAGAAATGACAGGTCTCTTCACTGGTTTCTTTTTGCAATCTGCTGAAATGTGGCAGTTCTGAACAACCTCAGCAGCTGACGCAGACTATGGCAAACTCAGATAAAAGCTGTCTCAGCTAGGCTGTTTCAAGATATAGCAAGTTCATAAAGGATGCCAATCTGAAAGAAATCTGAAATCATGCTTGACCTCACCAACAAGGCAGGGCTGGCTGGAAATGTTACACTCCAGAACAGGTTTGGTTGCAGAGATCATGAGATGGTTCAATTCGAGACCTCCAGGACAGTGAGAAGGGAGAGCAGCAAGCTCATTGTCCTGGACTTCAAGAGAGCAGACTTTGGGCTCTTCAGGAACCTGCTTAGTAAGATTCCATGGGATATAGCCCTAGAGGGTAGGGCGGCCGAAAACTCCTGGTTAATATTCAAGGATCACCTACTACAAGCTCAGGAGTGTTGCATCCCAACTAGAAGGAAGTGCAGCACGAGAGCCAGGATGAGGAGCTGCTGAGAAAAACTCAAAAGAAAAAAAGAGGCTAATAAAAGATGGAAGCAAGGACAGGTGGCCTGAAATGAATACAGGGATGTTGCACAGGAAGCTGTGGACAAGGTTAGGAAAGCTAAGGCCGAGTTTGAATTAAGCTTGGCTAGGGATGTGAAAGATAACAGGAAAGGATTCTATAGGTTCATTGCAAATAAAAGACAGAGTAGGGACAATGTAGGCCCCCTCTTTGGAAGCTATTGGGAGAACTGGCTACCCTGGATTTGGAGAAGGATGAGGTTCTGAATGACTTCTTTGCCTCAGTCTTCACTGGCAAATGCTCTGACCACACCACCCGAGTCTTGGAAGGTGGACACAGGAACTGTCAGAATGAAGACCTTACACTCACTGTAGGAGAGGATCAGATTCAAGATCATCTTATGAATTTGAACATAGACAAGTCCATGGGACCTGATGAAATCCATCTGCGGCTCCTGAAGGAGCTGGCGAATAAAGTTGCAAAGCCACTGGGCATCATATCTGAAAAATCATGGCAGTCAGGTGAAGTTCCTGACTATTGGAAAAATGGTAATGTAACCCCCATTTTCAAGAAGGAGAAAACGGATGACCCAGAGAATTACAGACCTGTCACTCTCACCTCTGTGACTGGCAAAATCTGGGAGCAGATTCTCCTGGAAGGCATGCTAAGGTACATGAGAAACAACAAGGTGCTTGGTGACAGCCATCATGGTTTCAGTAAGGGGAAATCCTGCCTGACCAATTTGGTAGCCTTCTATGATGGGGCTACGGAAATGACATGGGTAGAGTAGCTGATGTCCTCTACCTGGATTTGTGCAAAGCGTTCAAGACTGTCCAACACGATATCCTTGTCTCTAAATTGGAGAGACATCAATTTGATAGGTGGACTACTCGGTGGATAAAGAACTGGCTGGATGGTCACATGCAAAGGGTTGTGGTCAATGGCTCAATGTCGGGCTGGAGATCAGTGACGAGTGGTGTCCCTGAGGGATCGGTGTTGGGACCGGTCTTGTTTGACATTCTTGTTGGTGACAAGGACAATGGGATTGAGTGCGCCCTCAGCAAGTTTGCCGATGACACCAAGCTGTGTGGTTCCATTGATATGCTGGAGGGAAGAAATGTCATCGAGAGGGACCTTGACATACTTGTGAGGTGGGCTGATGGCAACCGCATGAAGTTTAACCATGCCAAGTGCAAGGTCTTACACCTGGGTGGGAGCAATCCCAGGCACAGCTACAGGTTGGGCAGAGAAGAGATTCAGAGTAGCCCTGTGGAGAAAGCACTGGGGGAGTTGGTTGATGAGAAATTTAACATGAGCCGGCTTCAGTGTGCGCTTGTAGTCCAGAAAGCCAACCGTATCCTCAGCTGCATAAAAAGGCCCCTTTGCTCTCCGAAGTCCTCACTTGGAGTATTGTGTGCAGTTCTGGTGCCCTCAACATAAAAAGGACATGGAACTGTTAGAACAAGTCCAGAGGAGGGCCACGAGGATGATCAGGGGACTGGAGCACCTCCCCTATGAAGACAGGCTGAGAAAGGTGGGTCTGTTCAGCCCGGTGAAGAGGAGGCTGCATGGAGACCTCATAGCAACCTTCCAGTATTTGAAGGGGGCCTACAGGGATGCTGGTGAGGGACTCTTCATTAGGGACTGTAGTGATAGGACAAGGTGTAACGGGTTAAAACTTAAACAGGGGAAGTTTAGATTGGATATAAGGAAGAAATTCTTTACTGTTAGGGTGATGGGACCATGGAATAGGTTGCCCAGAAAGGCTGTGAATGCTCCATCCCTGGCGGTTTTCAAGGCCAGGTGGGAAGAAGGCTTGGGTAGCATGGTTTAATGTGAGGTGTCCCTGCCCATGGCAGGGGAGTTGGAACTAGATGATCTTAATGTCCTTTCCAACCCTAACTATTCTATGATTCTATGATTCTAAGGTATATGGTTTTCTCGTTTCTATCATATAGTAGGAAACTTTGTAACAGCGAAATAAAGTCAACGGAACTGGAAACAAACACCCTGGTGGTGATATTTCTTGTTAACATCCCATATCTTACGCAAAGTTCTGCACTCTCTTTTGAAAATGAATAAAGATATGGGTAATGAGGATGAAAGCAAACTGGAAAATCAGAGCAGAAACATAGGTCTTTATATATCTGAAATGGGCAGCACTATAGCCAGACTGAGGTTTCTGAACCAAGCAGGAAATCTCAAAATGCAGCTATCACCCTTGTATAAACATTTTCTCTGTATTCACAGACTTGGTTAGGATCTCATATAGCTCATTACCAACAGTTAAAGCTTTCTCTCAACCCAGTTTTACCCAAAGCCTGAGACTATAGACTCACTCATGTAGCAGAAGTACTACATGCAGCTCAGTACAGGGAAAGCAACTCATAGGGTAAAACAGCAACAACAATTTTAACAAAAACAAGCAAAAAATCTGTCTCCCCTGTTTCCTGGCTTTGCACTTTGTAGCTCCTGGCAATGTCTTTCCAGCTTATAAAACCCAAATATTCTCCAAATGGAGTAGCAAGCTCTGTCATGCAGAGTAGCACAACAGAGAACTTCTGCTTAGAGACGCTGCAGTAAAAATAAAGTGGACTAATTTCATCATAAGCAAAGCTGCTTTGCTGCCACATAAATTATTTTGTGACTCCTTCTGCAATATGTTTTACCCTTTACATACTTTATTATTACCCCAGTAGGCCTATATCTTCCCATGCACAGATATGTTGCTCAGGGAACAAAAGTCAGGGCCAGTAGTGGGTCAGATCAAAATACATCAGGTTAATTGACTTGAAGAAAGCCCTCAGAAGATAGGAAGTTGTTATTGCACCATGTCCACACTGGCCCACAGCACAGTTTTAGCTCATGCCTGTAAATGTACATTTTGTCATGTCCTGTGTTATGGGTGTAAGTGTCTTACAGAGCTGTTGACATGTGTGCTTTGCTCTCATAGCCTGTGCTTCTGTACATGATCTTATTTGGCTGGCACTGTGCTTCATTATGTACTGTCTTGCAGAGCTGCTGATATGCTTTATTAAATCAACATTATTTGAGTTTCACAGACCCATGGAGAGGATCTTCAGCTGTCTGTTTTCATACTTGAATTGTTTTGTGTGTGTTAGATCCAGCTAAACAATCTTACTCCTTTTTGTTTTTATTTCTCATGAAACAGAATGACAGAGGGGAAACGTTAAGCTTAGGAACTTGGGGGGAATAAAAAAAAAGAAGAAAAGAGAAAAAGGAAGCCTCGGGAGTCCAGAAGTCCAGGACTCTCTGGGTTTGATGCTGAATAACTGGAAAAATACAGAAATCAGCAGAGGAAACAGACCAGGGAGCTTTGAAGTGGGACTGTTTGTGAACAGGTAACAAGCTTTTACTGCATGAAAAAAGGATGTTGCCATAGGGGTTTAAAAGAACCTGGACACATCACATGTGCTAGTTTGACAGTTTTGAAAGCTTGCTTCTGCCAATCCCGTCAAACCGGAGCAGGAACAGAAGAGTAAGTAAGCCTGTGAGCTGCAGGTTAACACACTCACATTCAGAGTCCCACATGGCAAATTCAAACTGTCCTTCCTTAAAGGTTTTGCATCAAGGTTTTTCTGCCTAAATTCTCTTTTTTGATCTCTGTGACCTACACATGTACCTCTTTCCTCTTGAGGTTGACATGATCATGGGCTGAAGCAAGTAAGAGCTGCCCAGCCCTGAGGAGGGAAATTATCTCTGTAGCTATTGCAGATTTAATGTTAAAATAAGATAATATAAAGTCTGATTAGTTACCAGTTAGAAATAATTAATGCAAAAGATGTGGCACCTGCAGCACCAGCCAACCCTCTGAACAATCCAAACAATTTGCCTTGATTAGGAACACCAGTAAAATGACTTTTTTCCTTCAATTAAAACATGTATCTACATGTCTGGAAAAAATAAGCTGTGTGGCAAATAAGAAAAAGTTTGCATTGTTATTGCAGTTGGTACTTATCTGAGAACCAAAAAACTCTCTCTTTGTCATTAATATGCTATTTTTTATAGTTGTAAGTCCTTTGTTTGGAAACAGTATCAGATCAGAATTTAAAGGATAGGTGATCAGAATGCAAAATCAAATTTAGGTTTTGGGACTTGTCTTTAAGCTAAATTATTCCTTACCAGCAGCTGCTGATTCTGATTCCTGTCAGAACAACTGCCCCTGGCTTCTTGCTCTTTTTGCGACCATTCTCAACTCCCATAGCAACACCTACATGTTTATGGGATGAAGAGTAGTTCAGCTCCTTGTTTCACCTTATCATCAGGCATTCACTTGTCTGAGCTGTTACCACTGAATCAACCTCTTTTTACCTTCTGTAAGGACAGGATATTTGATCAGCTGGACCATGCTGAATGAACAGATATGCCATCAAAATATTTGCAGTCTGGGATAAAAAGTGATCTTTTTGTGTCTTGGTGTTTAAACTAAATGGGAAATTAGAATCACAGCTTTGACTGAGTAGGCGCATGCATGGTACTTGCACCAACATGGCAGTAACTGTATTGCTATGTTGGTACAACTGGCAGAAATTTTCTCACAGTGCTCGAAACCACAGATCAGCTCATCGCATGCCCACCTCACTGGCTGGAGCCATACACACCACTGGATATAGTGATGACTGCATCAATCTTTCTTACTCTGGACTTTGAGGATGGATAGCAACCATGGCTGTCTGGAACAGCAACCAAACCTGTTGCTGCTATGCAAATATAAGTCAATCATCTTACTCCATAAACAATGAAATACCAGGACTGACTGAGCTCTCCTGCACAGCAGTAGGTTGCATGCCAGGATCTACCCTTCACTAGGTTCATACTGGTCCATCTCTTCAGCCTGCCCTGGTCCTTTGGATGGAATCCCTTCCCTCCAACATGTCAACTGCAGCACACAGCTTGGTATCATAGCTGAGGATGCACTCCATCTCACTGTCCATCTAGCACAGCAATACAGAGCATAATAGCACATTCTGCTTTGCCTGTTCAGCTCCCACTTTCATTATTACACACATAGGTAGCTTATAAATACCTGGATAACACTGAGATCCAGGACTTTTTCTTGATTCCTCTTTATGTTATTGATATATTGGAACTCATTTGATATGCACAACACTTCTATTGTATCCCTATAGAGCCACTATGGGCATTTGTAAAGTTCCCTGGGATACTTGTCCAAGAAATACTCTGAATAGCATGTGCAGGTATATCAGAACAAAGTCATACACTTATTTTGTTTGAGCATTTAGGAAACTTTTATCAAAGAGCTGATCATTTATGGATTTTGTCTACCACATGATGGATTTAATGGTCAACCAAAGCTGACCTAACAAGATAAGTTCTGGATCATCTTTTCCTTTCAGAGAAGTTTGAATATCTTATCTTTGTTTTATGTGGGAGATCATCAGGACATTTTAATATTTCTATTAACAATGTGGGGGAAAAGAATAAAAATAAATAATAATTTATCTATATAATTATAGTAAAGGGAAATAATTAGTGATAAAATCCTTACAGGAATCAAACCTGTCATTAAAAACACAACACTTTCAAATATCATCACTTTTTGACAAAACCATTTCCTGAAAGAGGAGAAAAATGATTAAAAACTTCAATTCACAAAGTGACTTTTATTTTGACAATAAATAACATACAAGTCACATTGTAAAATGAGACCCTTAATCATTTTCTGCCATGTTATTTGTCAAAATATAGACAAGAAAAAATGATCACTTATAAATAAAAGGCAACTTTCTTTTGCCATTTTTCAGGGTGGGGGAGTAAATGCAGTGTTTGCTGAAGTTCTTAGAGGGGAAGGAGAGGGAAATAAATGGCTGAAGTTTGGAGGGAAGAAAACAACTCTAATAAACTCTAATAAGCAATCATACTGAGTAATCAAAAATTCTTTCTTTGTGGAACCAGCTGGAAAAAAATAGCATTTTTATTGGAATGAAAGGTTTGAAAGCATCTGAAAGGGAAGGTACTATCCAAAGCTTTAACCTAATTGCCTGTGATGTGTAGTCTCAACGTAATGTAGTGTTAATTGTATTTCCTGATGTCATACAAATGTAGTTTTTTCTTTAGTTTTTAATTATTTTCAGCTATTGAATGAAGTCAGAAAAAGGATTTCACACTGAACAATTATTTTCAAAAGGCAAATGTGGGTAGAATGGAGTATAATACAAATCAGAATAAAGAATGGGGATATTTCATTTTTATTTTGGAAGCTTATATGTAGGATTTGCTTTTTATGTCAAGTTTTAAACTAAGGACAATATCCTTTAACTGAAACATTTTCCAGCTGATTTCTGCAGGGTTTGGTACTTATGGTAGTTGCAGCCTTGACCTTCTACACTATTTATATACTCTTTCATGAAACAGCAGAAAGGAGTTGGCAGTAAAAAAAAAAAAAAAAAAAGTTTATTTTTTACCAATGGATTATGGCTTACATGTAGCAGAAAATCAGCGTCAGCTAAAAATGTCCAGCAGTTTTCCAAAACTCCTGTTTGCCAACTCTCACTTAGAGTATTCTGTGAAGTTCTGGTGTTCTCAACATCAAAAGGACATGGAACTGTTGCAACAGGTCCAGAGGAGGGCCACAAGGATGATCATAGAATCCTAGAATAGTTAGGGTTGGAAAGAACCTTAAGATCATCTAGTTCCAACCCCCATGCCATGGGCAGGGACACCTCACGCTAAACCATATCACCCAAGGCTTCTTCCCACCTGGCCTTGAACACTGCCAGGGATGGAGCATTCACAACCTCCCTGTGCAACACATTCCAGTACATCACCACCCTAACAGGAAAGAATTTCTTCCTTATATCCAATCTAAACCTCTGCTGTTTCAAACAGTTACCCCTTGTCCTATCACTACAGTCACTAAAGAATCGTCCCTCACCAGAATCCCTGTAGGCCCCCTACAAATACTGGAAGGCTGCTATGAGGTCTCCACACAGCCTTCTCTTCTCCAGGCTGAACAGACACAACTTGCTCAGCCTGTCTTCATAGGGGAGGTGCTCCAGTCCCCTGATCATCCTCGTGGCCCTCCTCTGGACTTGTTCCAACAGTTCCATGTCCTTTTTATGTTGAGGACACCAGAACTGCATGCAAGTGAGGTCTCACAAGAGCAGAGTAGAGGGGCAGGATCACCTCCTTTGACCTGCTGGTCACGTTTCTTTTGATGCAGCCCAGAATACAGTTGGCTTTCTGGGCTGCAAGCGCACACTGAAGCTGCCTCATGTCCATTTTCTCATCGACCAACACCCCCAAGTCCTTCTCCGCAGGGCTGCTCTGAATCTCTTCTCTGCCCAATCTGTAGCTGTGCCTGGGATTGCTCTCCACCCAGGTGTAGGACCTTGCACTTGGCATGGTTAGACTTCATGAGGTTGGCATCAGCCCACCTCACAAGTATGTCAAGGTCCCTCTGGATGGCATTCCTTCCCTCCAGCATATCAATGGAACCACACAGCTTGGTGTCATCGGCAAACTTGCTGAGGGCACACTCAACCCCACAGTCCATGTCACCGACAAGGATGTTAAACACCTTCTGGTCCCAACACCAATCCCTGAGGGACACCATTCATTAGTGGTTTCCAACCGAACATTGAACCATAGACCACAACTCTTTGTATGTGGCCATCCAGCCAGTTCTTTATCCACCGAGTAGTCCACCTATCAAATTGATGTCTCTCCAATTTAGAGACAAGGATATCGTGTTGGACAGTCTTGAACGCTTTGCACAAATCCAGGTAGAGGACATCAGCTACTCTACCCATGTCATTTCCATAGCCCCATCATAGAAGGCCACCAAATTGGTCAGGCAGGATTTCCCCCTACTGAAACCATGATGGCTGTCACCAAGCACCTTGTTGTTTCTCATGTAGCTTAGCATGCCTTCCAGGAGAATCTGCTCCCAGATTTTGCCAGTCACAGAGGTGAGAGTGACAGGTCTGTAATTCTCTGGGTCATCCATTTTCTCCTTCTTGAAAATGGGGGTTACATTACCATTTTTCCAATAGTCAGGAACTTCACCTGACTGCCATGATTTTTCAAATATGATGGAAAGTGGAAAGTGGCTTAGCAACTTCATTCGCCAGCTTCTTCAGGACCCGCAGATGGATTTCATCAGGTCCGATGGACTTGTACGTTCAGGTTTTTAAGATGGTCTCAAACCAGATCCTCTCCTACAGTGTGCCCAAGGACTAGATTTTCACAGTCCCTGCATCCGCCTTCCAAGACTTGGGTGCTGCGGTCAGAGCCTTTGCCAGTGAAGACTGAGGCAAAGAAGTCATTCAGAACCTCAGCCTTCTCCAAGTCCTGTGTAGCCAGTTCTCCTGAAAGCTTCCAGAGGGGGCCTGCATTGTCCCTAGTCTGTTTTTTAGCTGCTAGATACCTATAAAATCCCTTCCTGTTATCTTTAACATCCCTTGCCAAGTTTAGCTCTAACTGGGCCTTAGGTTTCCTAACTTGGTCCCTCACTTCCCGAACAACATCCCTGTATTCATCTCAGGCCGCCTGTCCTTGCTTCCACCTTTTATTAGCCTCTTTTTTTTTCCTGTGAATGTTACTCTGCATCTCCTTATCCATCCAAGGAGGTCTCCTGGCCCTCCTGCTGGACTTCCTTCTAATAGGCTGAGAAACTTGGGGCTGTTTAGGCTGGAGCGGAGAAAGCTGCATGGAGATCTCATAGCAGCTTTTCAGTATCTGAAGGGAGGCTAGAGAGATACTGGGGAGGGACTCTTCATTAGGGACTGTAGTGATAGGACAAGGGGTAGCGGGTTAAGACTTAAATAGGGGAAGGCTTGATTGGATATAAGGAGGAAGTTCTTTACTGTGGGGATGGTGGGACATTGGAATGGGTTGCCCAGGGAAGTTGTGAATGCTCCATCCCTGATGGTGTTCAAGGCCAGGTTGGATGGAGCCTTGGGTGGTGTGATTTAGTGTGAGGTGTCTCTGCCCATGGCAGGGGTGTTGGAACTAGATGATCTTAAGGTCCTTTCCAACTCTAAGTATTCTGTCGTTTTATGATCACAAGCCTGTCCCCCAGTTCACAAGTTTTGGTGCTCACAGAAATGTCATTCTTGCAGTGAATATGACTTGAAAGTTCAAAGTCTTCATCTCACAGCCCAAGTGGTAGTGCTGGTCTGAATTCACCTTTTTGCTTTATTTCGTTAATTGCACATGCTAAATCAGTCACTCAAACTATACTGTCAGGACGAAAAATAGCTTTAATCATTCCATCTTTTCTGTATCTGCATTACAAGGGAAAAAAAAAAAAAGAAAAAAAAGGAGGGAATAGCTGCTTAAGAATTTGTTTTATTCCAGAAAATTACATATAGATTTTATATAGAAAGGATAAAGAAAAGCAGGATGGGAGGACAGGTGGCAAGAGAGAGGAAACTGGAAGCTTATAAAGTCTCTAGCTCAAAAAGCTTGGAGTATCATGTGAATATAAATTAATAGCAATATAAACTATATTATTTTTTATTCCTTGTAAAAAAAAAACAAAAAGAACCTTAGTAATATTAATTACATAATACTTACTAAATACTCATTAAGCAGACTGCTACTTTTACATCCACGTTACAGGTAACCAGTTTCAGTTCGTATAAAAAGCAGAATACTTGAACTTTTGATAAAAGTACATAAATCCAGATTCTCATATTCTGGCAAAGCTGTTAAAGATATCAAGTTTAGCTGAAACTGTCTGAATTATTATGAATTTTACTGTCAGTGTAAATGACATCAGGATTTCATATAGTGTCATAACAGCACTATAGGACAGACATGTTTATGTTTTTTTTTTGTGTAATAAGATGAGGAATAAGCAAGTTAGAATCAGCACAGAAACACCCCAGTAACAGAGCTGGAGACATAATGCCAGTGTCCTGAAACTATGTTTTCAGTTTTTCAAATCAAAAGTAGCTGTTTCACAATTGATAACACATTGAAGTTACTAATAAATTAACATGTGGGGAAATGCCTGAAGCAGAGTGAAGACAGCTAGTGGGTAAAATCTCAATGCTGAAGTTGACAGACATTCTGTCACAGATTTCAATTGGGCCCGAAGATGCTCATGCATCTTATATTGTGTTTTACTACACTTTGGTTGGCTTCACTGTTTACTCTGTCCATTTATAAGTATACGTCAGTCTATGAAGAAAACTCTGACCTGAGAAACAGTCTTGGTTTCAAGTCTTTTAGCTGTCATGGAATTCAAGAAGTATTTTTGCCATAGCTGTATCACTTAAGGAACAGCAAAGTCCACATAACAGCTTCCTGGTCAGATTTCTGTAAAGGAGACCCTTCCATTCCAACTTTCACAAAGGAAGAAAAAGTCCAATTTGAGGATAGGTAACATTTGTTCTATATCAGAGTTTGCTGAGAAGACCTAAGAAGATCTAAGGTGTTTCCAGCTTACTTTAGTGAATCTCTATCCTCTGAAACAACTTACAAGAACAGGATATTATGTTTAACCCCAGATGAAACAGCAGGACTAAGATAGCTTCATCCATTTCTACTGTTACCATATTCAGTAAATCTTGAAGACTCAGGGACTAAATACCTCCCCAAGGAAAGTTTCACCTGGGTAGGTTAATTACACTGCCCACAATGTGCCTATGATACTCAGCTCTTTTGAAAGTACTTTCCCTTCAGGGCAGGCTGTCAGGCCTTCGACACTTAGATTTGGATGTTGAATCCATAAAGACTAATGAGTCATGCAGGCTTGAGCTCAAGTCTGTTATTCCTCTTGAATAGCTCTTGGGCATTTTGTTTGCACTGCAGGTGAACTTAAGCAACAAGCATTATTTTTATTTGTCTAGCAAGGAAAATGCATCTGCTAAAGATGTGTGCATCTTTTTTAAGTGTGCTAATTTATATGCAAAACAGGTTTAGCTCTTGTGCCAGTGGAAAGCTGCCAACACAGTCCTTAGCCTCTCAGTTCTGGACAGCAAGACCCCAGATTCTTCCTTCTTCTTTCTCTGATTCTCTTTTTTCCTCCAGTCTCTTTTTAACTGATTCAGAAAATAATGTTCCTGGTTTTACCCAGCAATATTAAAAACTCTTCTGATGCAGATGGTTTTATAGGGGTCTGAATAGAAATGAGTTGAGACATCTCAGAACAGCCGTAGTCTATCACAAAAGAGCAGCAGAAGATACCTAAGATTTTGCATAATGCAGCACACTTGGCATTCTCAGTGAAACAGAAGCCAAGTCTTGTCTCAGCACTGAGAAATTCTTTCTCTTAATGTGATAAAGATTGGTCCCTTTGGGTCAAGGTAGTGGTACATTAAATGGGAAAGAGTAAAGACTACCTTCTGCCCATCTATATTTAACCTATCCTACAAATGATAAGATTTCATTCCTCTGTCTTCTCACTTTTTTCTCCTTTCTACTTGAATACTGAATTTATCATTTAAATGTTAAAAAGAGAAACCAGATGTTATAGTTATTAACTTTTGGAATCAACTATAATCTTCCTATTAAATTCTTCCATCCGGGTACAGGCAATTATTTGCTTGATCTGAAGGTGCAGAAAATGTAGACACACAGGGTTTCAGAAAGTCCAGTTTAATAAGACAGGTGGGTAACTAATAATGTGGAAAATCACCTGCAGATTGAGGATATTGGGAATGACTAATGGCCAAAACTAAGCGAGTAAATTAGTTGCAAAATGATACCATTTGCAGTAGTCGTGTGAGTAGGGGACTGGATGGCACAGTGGCATGTGGCAGTGATCTGAGCTTGAATATGGCCCAAATTCAGGAAAACATGCCATCAATTTACGGCTTTCCTTTTTTATTTTTTTTTTAATTATTATTATTCTTTCAATGTGTTCTGTGCTATTTATGTAAGCTTTAATAGCACAGGCACAGGAGCCTAGTTAGCTTTGCGAAGTAACAACAAAGTTGTCATCAAGGTCAAATGCTTTGAAACTGAGACTTCAGTTTGCTTTACAAGCCAAACAGAGTTCAGATAAGCAAAACACTCTGCCCATCAGGGAAAATTCTGAAATGCAGATAAGGGAGAATTTCTAAGAGTTTTTTCCACCATCATTTAAGTTTCTGATTCCAAAGGCACTCAAATGTTGTCTTCAATGGGACAATTTATGTACTCAGAGTTAGCCACATGCCTAAATAGTTGGGATTTTAATTACCTTCCCCAAAATGCATGACTTGACAATTTGTTTGTGGGCAGTATCCAAATAAATCTAGTAAGAGATTAGCCCACGGAGGGACAGCTGGACTGATTCCCTAGCAGAAAAAATAATCTCCCAAAATCGAAATGCTTACATGCTTCTCATCACTTAGAGATCTAAACACATACCAGATCTTTATGAATGTATTTTCAAAATTCTTTGTTAAGAAAAATCTATTACTTTTGGGAAAAAATATAGTGGAGACGGTGAGTAAAGTGCTTAAAATCAAAATCTCCACAAAGGAGGCTAATGGCAGAATCTGCATATCTGTTGATCAATCTTAGATTTGCTCATCTTTCTGAGGTACAGATTACATATTATTTCTGATGGTGCTATTAACGCAATGAATTAATTTGTAGTAGCAGCTGTGATATTAATTTCAGAGAGTATTTTTAAATATTGTATAGTGATCTAATAAGCACTGCATTAGCTTTTTCCAATATGACCATTCCATGTTACCTTTATTGACAAGCAGGAGTACCCAGAGTATCCTAAAAACTGCATATAAGAATTGAAAGCATTGAAACATAACTCCAATTTTTTTGAAGTTCCCCAAAACTTTTCTTTAAAGCTTTTGCAAGTGAAACCAGGCTGAGTTTTCACTTCTCTTTGATTTTTTAGCATTATTGCAAATTCTCTGGAAGATCTTTTTTTTTTTTTTTTTATGGAGCCGAAGGGTAAAAAAAACATGTACTCTGAAATTTATATGCATCTTTTAGAAAAACCTACCCTTTGGAATTTGACTAGAACAAGAAACATATATACAGGCACACACATTAACTTACACACACCTGCTCATTCCTCTGTAGACATTTCTATCTCAGGAAGACAAGAAGAATCTTATCTTATGCAACAGATTTCCAGAGAAAGGGTTTTTTTTTCCAATAAAAGTTTTAAAAATGCAGTCCCTTCTATTCAATATTAACACTAGTAACAAAACCCAATTGTTTCAGTTATGCCCTCTATGAGCTGGAGTTGTGTCTCCGGTTTTTCTCACCTTCTCCCATGGCTGAAAATGACCTACCCCTCTTATTTAACCTGTGTGCTTTTTATGTGGACACTCCCTAAGGTCATACTCGGGTTAGCAGAGATCCACCATAAAGTGGCTAATATTTAAACACAGCTTAAGTGATTTCTCCCGGGCCTAAACTGTATTCTGCAAAGCCTCACTCTTAGGCTTGAAAGGCTGAGATAATTTCTTAGGAAATTTTATAGTAAGGGACATGTACAATAGCATTGAATACAATTCTCAGGGGCTGAACTTCTCATACAGGCTGTTATCTGTTGTTGTGTGGTGATTGTCTCTGTTCTTGACCTCCTCTCTAATCCTCTGCCCATTTTTTTATCAAAATATGTCATTGATACTGACCCCGAACTCACTATAAGTTTTATTTTTTGCTACAGAACATTTGGGGGTTTTCTATACATACAGGTCCCCTAACAAAAGTAGGTAATTTGATTTCATAACTAATAATAAGGGAAGCAAACTCCTACAGCTTTCAGCTTTCCAGGACCTGAAAAGGTGATTTAAGTCTTTTGGATAGACGGCATTTTAAAAAAGTAGTGACATATCCAAGACCAGGACAAATTTGAAAACCTCAAAGAGAGAATTATTAATTACACTTAGGTCTGGCCTTCTGGTGAATAGTACCTATAAAATACAGAAACATAATTCTACTGTATCCATAAAAATATGGCCTTCATGTTTTGAAGTTGTAAATATATTGAGCGCAAAATTCAATAAATTATTGACATAAAATTAGTCAGATTCCAGGGGAAGACTTTCGTTGAAGTAAATTGTCATTGATCTAGTGACTACAGAGTGACTGTAATAGTTTACACTGGCATGGTCTAATCAGTTGTATGTGGTAACACAGTTCACGTCTGCCTGGCCTATCCATTTGATTTGAAGAAGTTTGAAAAAAAACCACCAACATAAAAAAGGTAATTTTAGCTGGAAATTAAACTGGAGCAGCCAGCCTACTTTTATACCTTCCTCTGCCCAACACAGGTAATAGCTGTGACTGTTAAAAATGGGAAGAAATTGTCTTTCCATGCTGGAAAGGTACAGGGTGCTGAGCTGAGTAAACCCTATCTGTAAGAGAGAGCAGGAGGAAAGGATTTGAGTAATACATCTGTGGCAGAGGGGGTAGCTACTGATGAAGCACATAGGGAGATAACATATGGGCCAGACATTCATAAAAGTCTGGGCTATCAGACTAATAAGGTGGCCGGCAGATGCTAAAATTCTTGCTGCTATTTCCCAGACAATTGTGAGTACTGTGGTTTTGGTTGACTTGCATGTATTTCCATCATGTACATGTTTGAATGCTAACCATGACCATGAAACTAGCTGGTCAATTACATCTGCAACCACTGAAATGAATGTGTTCCTGCTTCCATCTGAGCTTTCCTGAAACCAAAGTTATCCAGCTGTGGGTGGGCTCCAGTCTTCAGGGCAGTGATGTAGCTGCAAAGTAGAAATAACAGAGAAATGGCCATTTCCCTCTCCAAGGGCATGAAACAGGGACAAAGACACTTGTATTGCATACATTTTGTGGAAGTCATTGCTTATCTCCTCACCTCCCATAACCTTTCTTGACATCAGCAAAATTATTAGTTTTGCTCCTTAGTTTCATGCCTCTTGGTTATCTCTAATTGAAATGAAGGCGTTCTGAGCAGCAAAATCAGTTACAAATCTCTTCAAGGGCCCCTTTTGAATAATTTATCATGGGATTTAGAGCTTCTGAGCTTGGATCATTTAGTTCTCAGGAGTCTTTAATACTTGATCACAATTTGTGGTGGGACAGTACTTGGTATACTTGGTGGAATATGAAGATAACTGAAAATTTATTTACTGTATCAAATGCTGATGTTGCCAGAAGAGTGGCTCAAGATGAGGATTACCTTTCACAGCAAATTAACTGCAAGGAACAACTTAATTTGAAGGCACCATAGACAAGAGAGAAAGAAGGAAAAAAAGTAAGGCCCTGTAGGTATTGAATATAAAGGTACTTGAGGTTTCCTTTTTAAATGAGTTCTTTTACCATGAACAACGAGGAGATGTTTTAATAAGAAATAAAGTTATTAAAATCTTTTTGATCAGGATAGAAAATGACACAGGGAAACTTACCTTCATGCGAGGTTACCTTCCTGATCAGGCAATCATCCTACCTGCCTCCTTTGGAAATGGCACATAACTGCAGATCTGTGATCCATACCCTGTGGTCAGTGTGGATACTCTTTAAAGCTAGTGCAAGTAGCCATGATAGAATTTTGTCTTTGTTAGCCACGTTTTTCTGTGAAGTATGAATTTGTCTACCTACCTGCAACTCCTGCAACATTATTCTTGCCTCTTTTTCTTCCAGTTACTAGCATCAGAGGCAATTATTCCTAGGGACTGGGAACATCAAGGTAAATTAAAAGGCCTGTTTCTTGTTCAGCCTCTGTATAAAGAAATCTGGTATAATAACTCTTTTTCTATGGGTTCTCTGTGTAGTTTTGATCAGGTCATTTGGGTATATCGCTTGCTGATCACGTGGTGATTTCAGTAGGATCTGGAGATATCTGCATATCTTAAAGGATCTGGGCCTTTAGGATTTACTGCCTAGTAGAAATTAAAGTCTTAATTCCTTTTGCTGTCATAAAAGGCATGGTGGAATATTTTACAATATAAAGAAAGTTTCAGATACGCACCTACCACTGTGGTAAAAGGAACCTCTGATATGTAAATAAAAGTATCGATTTTAGTTGGGTTTTGGGGTGTTGTGGTTTTTTTTCTTTTTTTCCCAGAACTGCCCATGAATAACACAGTAATGTAATGGCCAAGCCTTTATTCAACAAAGCACAAAATAATTCAATAAGCTTAAGAAATGTTAATGCTTGCTCATATTAGAAATGTAATACTTACTCTTGCATTTTGGGATTGGGCATGTAGTGCACCTGGGAGTAATGACTCCCCATACATTTGAAACTGCAATAGTAACTTACACTTCAGTCTACTATTCTGATGACATTTCAGGTCCAGTATAACTTCAGTTTGAACATTTCATCCCACTTACTTAAAGATACAAATATATTTTTCTCATTGTAGCCTTTGGGAAAAGAAAGCAAATGAACAAAAAACATTAAGAATAATTTGCTTTTGCAAATCACAAAATCATAAAATCATAGAATGATTTGGGTCAGCCATAGGCAGGGATGTCTTTCACTAGCTCAGATTGTTCAAAACCCCATCCAACCTGACCTTGACTACTTTCAGGGATGAATGGGGCATCCATGATTTCTATGGGTAACCTTTTCCAGTGCTTCACCACCACCTTCTTCCATACATGCAATCTAAATCCATCCTCTTACAGTTTAATACTATTCTCCCTCATCCTGGCACTATTAGCGTAGGTAAAAAGTATCTCCCCGTGTTTTTTATAAGCCCCTTTAAGTACTAAAAGGCTGCTCTAAGGTATCCCCTTAAGGAGCCTTCTCTTCTCCAGGTTGAACAAGCCCAGCTCTCTCAGACTGGCTGCAGAGCAGAGCTGCTCCAGCCCTCACAGCATCTCCATGGCCTCCTCTGGACTCAGTCCAACAGCTTCACGTCCCCCTTGTGCTGTTGCCCCAGAGCTGGATCAGGACTGCAGGGGGATCTCCCCAGAGTGCAGCAGAGGGGGAGAATATCCCCCTTGACCTGCAGCTCATTTTCTGGGGATGCAGCCCAGGATATGTTTGGCTTTGTGGGTTACAAGCACAGATTGTCTGTTTATATTCACCTTCACTACCTTGTCTAAAAGTATCAATTTGGGATGATTTTGTCAGTATATTCATTGTACACAGATAAGCATATAATGCAATTTATTATCAAATAAAGAGAAATTGTTGAAAACTTTATATATGTATGTGTATGTGTACATGTACATACATTTCCAGGAAATTATGCTTCTTATAAGCATATGTTTTTGAAAACAGTATTACGAAGGCTAATTTGTTTCCTCCCATTTCCTCACTTAGCTTTATATTTTTTATCCTACTAAACCTGTGTTTACCACTTTCCCAAGTAATGGCTGAGCAGCAAACATGAGGAAAGACAGCATGTCTGGTTTTGTTGTTAACTATGTTTTTGAATTCACAGTGCGTAGGCACAGCTTAAGCACCTACCATAAAGCATTACAGTATGGAAGTGCAGAGGGGGGGAAGCAGGCAGACATCGCCCAGAGAGCAGTGATATTGAGAATAACTGAGGAAAACCCATCTTCTTCATGCTCAGACTCACAAAGTAATTCTATGGCAAAAAAGAAAAAGGTAAATAATTTGCTGCATGTTTTCTTGGAATCTGCAGGGGTCTAAACCTATCACTTTTTACAGTTTTAGGATTTCTTTCTTTCCTTCATTTACATGTTTTTATGAACACTATTTACAAAAAAAAAAAAAACAAAAAAACCCAAAAAATCCTACCAAAAAACCCACTAACCAAAAAAGTTATATTATTAATTAAAGCAGAGATTATAGCCCAAGTTTAATTTTGGATCTGAAAAAAGCTCACTGAGGGGAGCACCAATCTATGAGAGAAGAAAATTCTCCATATTTGCAATAACAAGTGTGGAGTCAGATGTGAAAATAGCATTCTTGGGAACGAATTGTGCACTGAAAATTGGGTAAAGATGTTGGGCTCAACAATGAAAGGGGTGAGTTGTATACCTTTTGCCAATCCATTCTAAAATATCACCTCTGAGCACATATCAAACTTCTCTGGTCCTGATGACACACAGAATGATAGAAAGTATTTCTTAGTTACAAATTAGTTATATTGTCCAGTAATGTTTCAAAAGAAAAAGCAAATATATTATTCATTTTTGACAGTTAGATGTGTATTGTTTCTAAAATTTCAGCAGTGAAGCCTTAAAATGCAGAAGAAATGTAATGTAAACAATCTTCCCTTTTCAAAAGATTGTGATACTTTTCATTCTGTATTTCTTCTTCTGTTACGTCTGGCCATATCCAGTAGGTATAAAAAAAAGCAAATTATTCTCTTCTTGTTTGCATATTTAAAGTATTTAAAGATTTTTATCAGGTTCCACATCAGTCTTTAGCATAAACTTTGCTATTTTCTCACTGATCATGCTTCCTATACATTTGATCATCCTTGTTGCTTTTGAATCCTCAGCAGGTACCTTAAGGCAGTTTTGTGCCCACTTTGATGCAATAGAAATGCAGCTTAAAAGGAGCTCAGGCTCTCCCATATATCTTTATATCTTTTAGGATAATAAATAATAATGATCCATATTTGCATTGCACTTTGCATTTGCAAGATACTCTACAAACATTAATTAATTAGTCCTCATGGCTCTCCTGTGTAATAGTAGTGATAAAGCTTTGCATGAATATGGCATCTTTGAGCTAAGATTCCTAGATATCTTAAAAATATTAATGAATAGCTAATCTATCTATATGCTATGGCTCACAGCAGTGCAAAAAAAGAGGTGCACACTTTATCACAACTGAAACCTGGTTTTTTTTTGGATCAGGGTTCCAGAATTCATATCCTCCTCAAGCTTGTGCAAAAGATCACTGTTGGATATCGGCACATATCCTGAGAGGTTATATGCAGCATGACTTTCTCTAACCGGTTTACTATATTTGTCTGGAAAGAATGATCATTTACATTAAGGTTTTAATCCTCCACAACCTATTTTGTAGATTTATAGACTTTAAGAGCAGTTTGAACAATCTAGGTCACCCAGCAGATTAGCTTAACCAATTTTGTTAAATCTAAAATCTATCAAGCTAGAACAAAATTCTGCTCATAGCACATGCATACATAACAACAAAATAATAATGAAATGTTTTTCTATGTCTGTGTAAAAACTAATAGAGATACCTATATGTAATATAACTAAAAATTTTAGAAGGCAAGCAGAAATTTTAGAATATATATTCATTGGAAAATCACCAGTCTAGACTCACGAAATTTCCTGACAGATTCAAGTCAGAAAAAAGTACACGATTAGGTATATAGACTTTCTTTGGAAGTTTCAGTGAAAAAAAAAGCCTAAAAATACCTTTACTTTCTAAATATACAACACAGTAAGCTCTTTTTAGGCTTCTGCAAGGAAAAATTAAATATTTGTAAAAATCAGAAGAAAGCATAAAAAAATCATAGAATCATAGAAGAGTTAGGGTTGGAAAGAACCATAAGATCATCTAATTCCAACGCCCTTGCCATGGGCAGACACACCTCACGCTAAACCATGTCACCCAAAAGTCATGCAAATGTATATGAAATATTTGGGAGGAAAATTTGGATGACAGTGAGAGCTTAACTGAAGAGAAAATATTGGTAAAAGCTCTCCAAAATGAAGGATATTTTGAAAAACACATTTTTTCCCTGGATTTTTTTAATTTATTCAGAGAAAACTTTCACTTTCCTTTGTCTTGTGTGATTTTATTACTGTCAGCTTCTGACTAATATTTTTTAGAGTAAATTAAGTCCTCCAGTTCCACTTATTATTCTGCAAACATGAAATTGCAAAGGTAGCTCCTGGAGAACAAAACCTGCTGGTCAGTGCTCTTTATGTAGAGTAATTTTTGCTGTTTCTCATTTACGTTTCCACATAACAAATGAGAGGTGGAGAGAAAAAGCAAGAGAAAGTTAGCAAAGGCAGTAGGCTAGATAGATTGTTTTTTTGTTCTGAATCAGTAGGATATTTGCTATTTCTTACATGGAATAGAAGAAGGTTTTTGCTCTAATTCATGAACAGCTGAAAAAAAAAAAACCCAAAACAAACCAAACCCAAACCCAAAAACAAGCAAGGAAAAAAAATTAAAAAATAAAAAGTTGAAAGCAAGTTGCAGTAAGCAAACCTACACTTCAAAATTAAATCCTTGACATTCTTCTTCACAACTAAGTTACCATTAAACAAGAACAACTCCTGTGGTATTATTCACCTGTCATTTCCTGGTAAATCAGTGTCATTAGCATTGATTTTTTTAAAGGAGAGATTAAAAGGGGTTTAGTTAGGAGAGTAAGGCAGGACTATATATTATCCAAGCCAGTGTAGCTCTGGGTCTCAAAGATGACATTTCTCTCTCTGCTTCATTAACTTGCATAGCTTGTTGAGCTTTAGCTGTTTCTAATTAATTCTTTTACTGGCTTTTTTGAATGTGTATCATCTCTGGCAAACCATATAAAATGAAGAAATATCTCTAAGGTTTTACCCTTTTAATTATTATTTTTATTGCTTAAATGAAGCTCTGGAATTGCAAATGTTGACATTTTAGTTGATTCTAGTCATTAGAGTTTTCAAGGAGAAAAAAGGGGGAAAGGGCTGAGGAGAGGAGGGGGCAGTGTAGATAAAATAAAAAAAAAATAAATTAATGAAATCACAAAATGAGTAGGATGCTCAGCAAATGCTGTGGAAAATGGAAAATAAGCAGGTTTGTCAAAAGTGACCTCCGTGAAGGTTTTGCCCTTTTAAATACTAACAAAGAAAGAAGCATCATTAGAGGCAATTCCTCTCTGTCTTGTACACAGGCTGACAAGTAAATGAATGGAGTTTTGCTCTCCTGCTTGTCATTTTGTTTTATTTGTATAGAGCTTAGCTAGCAAGTATGGTAAGTACACACATACACACACATACAGCTTCACAAAATAATGAGTATAAAAACACATGGTAGAACATGTCTGACTTTTGGAGAAAAAAGAAATACAACAACAAAACCCTAAGAAAAGCATATCTGTTAGAATCTGTATTTTGTAAAGCATGTGTTGGAAAAGTTGTAATGGAGTCACACTTGTTAATGTAATACGCTGTCAAGCAGTGTGTTTGCCTGCCAGATCATTGTGCTGATTTCTAAGTCAATAATCTAAGGAAGAGATGCATTAAGGATTTTTGCAAGAAGAAAATTGTACTAGAGTAACCTGAATTATGATAAGCAAGAGAGTGAACCTGGGATGTGTCAGCTACGACCTGACTGCCTGTTCTACTGGTTATCACAGTATCATAGAATCATAGAGTGGTTTTGGTTAGAAAGGGTTTTAAAGATCATTTCTAAACTCCCTGCCAGAGACAGGGACACCTTCTAGTACATGAGGCTGCTCAAAGCCCCGTCAACCTGGCCCTTAATACTGCAAGGGATGGGGCAGCCACAACTTCTCTGGGCAACCTGTGCCAGTACCTCAGCACCCTCACAGGAAAAATTTCTTCCTAATATCTAATAATAATGGATATTATCCCACTGTTCATGTAAGATAGGTTGTTTCCACCTACTTTTTATTAATAAAAAACCAACAAAACAAAGTCTTCTGTAAAAGAAATTGTCACTGTTTAAAGCAGTTCTTTCACTGTCTCAGACTCTCATTCCTGCTACAAAGACAACCATGGAGTTATGTTAAAATCAGTCAGTTAGACTCATCCACCAGAAGGATGGAAAAAAACCCCAGGAAGCTAGATAGTGTCATTAGTAGATTTTTCTGGGAGTCAAGATGGAAACTAAAGCGACAAAGCAAGTGTTTTCTTATTCTGTGACTAGATTAGGTAATGCTACTGCATTTATTTTGCTTCACGTTCTTCCAAAAATAGTGAGGACTTTTTGTAAGCAATCTACTCAGCAAGTCCTGGTTGGAGGTAAAAGGAATTTGTTCATGAAGCCATTAGTCATTAATATGGTACAAATATAGAACGACTATCTATACATACAGGAGAAATAGTATTTTTTTTTTTAAATTGTTTCTGAAATCATCCAGAAGTGGCTAAATTCCTTCTGGAAAAGTACTTTTAATATACAATTTTGTATAACTCTTTCAATTAGGTAAAAGTAACAAATACAAAATAGGTTTTAATCAGAACTTCCCATCCAGGAAAAGGAATATGAGATCCTCCTGTACCAGAGATTGAATCTAATCATTATTCAATAGCCACATGGAGAACTAAACATCCAACATTAGAGAAATCAGTAATCTAATTGGATTTAGTAAGCCTATGGGTCAAATTCTGCTTCTATGTAGAGAGACATGAACCTTGAGCAACCTTGTATTCTAGTTAGCTAAACAGAAATTTTGCCTTATGAAATAAGAAAGCAGGAAAGTTATTTGCCACCAAACAAATAAAGCAACCTGAACAAACCACCTGAGTTCAAAAGTGCTTCTCATCTTACTTCTAGCCCTTTCTTTAAAATGGGTTAACCCAACATACCTTCCTAGTGTACTTCCTAATTCTTGCTTTTGTTGCAGTATTGTATTTTTATCCTGATCATTTGGCTGACTTTGTACAGTTGAGCTATAATGTTGACCTTTCTTCATTTAAATGTTAATGGAGATCTTAGGAAAAGTGCTGCCATGCAAAAGGCCAACTAGTTGTAATAGGCTTCCGACCTTTTGCTTGTTGAGCTGGTCAAAGAAAGAAAGGGTTAATTAAAACTTATGTGAAATGTTTACAGCCCAGGAGAAGAGATCACTGTGCTGCATGTTAGAGTACCAGCAAAAGTCCTGTTCCAGAGGTAACTATCCATTATGTGCTTCAAACTATAAACCAGTAATTTTCTGTACTGAATTTATTTTGATTGAAAAGACTTAAGGATCAGTTACAAGAACAGTTTGTTTGGGGTGCTCATTTAGCTATGTTGGTTGCCCATGGACCCATGGATACCAAAAAGCACTTTGTCTAATAAAGTCGATGTTGCTGAAAGGAAGAAATGGCATACAGAGGAGGAAGGAGAAAAGACTGAGAAACAGCAGAGGGAAAATCAAGATCAGAGGTGCTGCATCTCTCAGAGGACCCAACCTGGAACAGACAAAAATCATATGAAAGAAGTACCTAGAGAGAGAAAGTGCTATGTACTGACTAGACAATCCTGCACCCAACTTGTGTCCTTTCTGAAGGGACTGGATGTATTCTGCTGTGATTTCCAGGGCAGAGGAATCTGGTAGGAAAGAATGAAGCTAAATCTTGCAAAGACTTAAGAAAAATGTTTTTTCCTAAATGTTTTAATCTTTCCTTTTTTGTTTTGTTATCTCAATACACAAATCAGGGATTAAATATTTATAGTAATTGGGAACAAATTATGTTAACTTCCTCAAGTTGAGTCTGGTTTGCCCATGGCAATAATCCACAAGTGATCTTGACTCATGGGTTTTTCTCACTCTCTTTCTCCCTATTTTTAACCCCATGGGGAGTGAGGGAGCAGCTGTCTGAGTACTTGGCTGCCAGCCTGGGCCAACCCACACCACTTTTATAAATTATAGAGAGAAACAGGCAACTCCAGAGTGCAAAAAACCTGATCTTTAAAAGAAGGTCTTAGACCAGATGAATGGGCCACTTCAAGAAGTTTAGAGTTTGGAGAACTTACAGGTAAGGTTTTTCCCTAAGTGACAGGGACAAACAGTAGGGAAACAAGAAAAATATAAAGGTGCATCGTTCCCAATATTTTCTCCATTTCCTGTGGTTTCTATCATCCACTACAGTTAAGCAATCAAACAGCACTCCAGCCCAAAACTTCAGGCCTTGCTATGCTGTTGTGTAGGTTATTCACAACTTTATTTAAGCCTCCCAATCTTTTAATGCATTGCAATGAAAAATAGTGTCAACATATTCTTTCATTAAGAAAGAGGAAGATGGGGAGAGGTAGGATTACAAAACAAATTTTCTTAGGGTTTATGCTCAGCCTCTATCAAAGTTTGCATATTTCTATATTTTGATATATTTGGGGAGATGTGTCCATGTTAATGTAACAAGACAAGTTATCTAGTTTTCTGATAACAAAAGACTGATGAATCTCAGACTCATTAGATTAATCTTCATGAATAATTACCTTTTCTGCAGAGTACAGACTTCCACTGGCATTGTCTGATATGTTTATTCTTAATCTCAGCAATGGAATTTCTGAAAATCATTGAGCTGTTGTCACAAATGATAATGTGATACTTTGAGATGACCTAGGAGAGAGGAACAGCAGCAGTTATGTTCAAGGCAGGGTATTGTGGTGCATGAGAAACCTTACCTAGTGCTTGAAATGAAGTCTAGTCTCTGGAGCACTGTAGGTCTCTGATAGCAGGTCTTTCTTAGGCTATAAATTTTCTTTTAAAAAGAAATTGTGAGGAATCGTAGAACTGACTTGGTATTTCAGGCACTTGAGCTATGAACAGAAAATTTCTTGACCTGATTTCTTGGAAGTAGGTGAGTCACATACACTATGAGGCTTAAGCAGTTCAGGTCATTTGCAATTCGCAGTGCCTGTAGTTTAAAATTAGTGTGGGTTTTGAAGAGCCTTTAATATTCATAATCTGACCCAATATTGAAATGTTCTTTAGAAAGATAGAGATTTAAGGGGAAATAATGTGAAGTGATATGAGGAGAATTTGCAAAGTAGCTTTAATAGACTAATTCCAAGTGCATTAGCTGCATTTCTGATCAGAAAATATTTAAATGTATCCAGCTTACACTGACATTGTACACTAGTTATTCTATTTCTATAATTACCAACAGTGATTCAGCATGTATTTCAAATACCTGAGGTCTTAGGTAAATTTACTCCACTGTGCTTTCAAAATTATACAGACAAAAGAGGGAGAAAAGTGGGGCTGGGCTGTGGGTTTTTTCAGTGTCGTGTAGGTGTTTAAATAAAGAGGGATACTTTTTAACCAGGTAGGATAAAGTATTAAAGGTTTAATTAATGGGCATATTAATTCTCTCTACACCCAGCAATGTTTCAAAATCCTTTGTCTAGAAGCTGAGACTTTAAAAAGGGGACACAATGTGAAGAGAAGCAGCTGCGTGTTGTGATGGATGCTCCTGACTCCTGAGAAATTGAGTGTCATCATCAAATTAACTTTTACCTAGATTCTGCTAAATTGATAACTACCATAGTACACTTGTTTAGTTTGGAATCCAAATTATTTTTCAGCAGCACAGAACAAGATATCCCTCTACATGTGAAAAGTCTTCTCCATTACAAATCCCTTGAGACACCCAGATCTGCAAACACACTATTGCATTGAAAATGGGCAGGGAATGTAGGCAAAGGATGTCACCTAAATGCCTGCTTACTACAGGTATTTCTACAGAGAATTTAAAAGCAATAGGAAGCTAGATGGCCTTTATGTTTCTTGAAAAAAATATTGCAGGTATTGAGTTATCAGACACAAATGGTGGCATAACTTCATGATTCACTGAAGCTTTCCACTTTCTTAGAAAGCTTTATTCTTGATTAGGTAATCTGTTGGTTTATGTTTTCACTTGAATGGAAAAAGAATTATAATGCGAATCTTAAGTCAGAATAAATCTTCTTTGGACTGCTATAGAAGCAGAAGATTCATTATTAAACTAGCACCTTCCTAATATGATGAGTTCGACTCTCAAACCTTAGACTTCATTTAGCTGGTACTTGAAGTGCCTTTGTGGGCAGTTAGGGTCAGAAAAACACTCAACAAACTTTACGTATTCCTGTCTCATATTCATTTTTCTTCATGAATACATGATATGTGCTTCTCCAAAGCAACTTTCATCGGAAGATCTTGCAGTTCTTTACTGTCTGCAGTTGAGAGCAACTTCTTGGGAAACAAATGTGGCCCATTCTCTTGTTCAGTAAATAAAATGTAGTCAGCATGATCAGATACTTGCCTTTCAAGAAAAACTGTGTCACAGAAGGTCAAACTAAATGATCATAGCAGTCTTGAACATGCACACTATGCCTCCTGCAGCTTAGTTTTTATTGTGAGAGATAAGAAGGCTTTGAGAGACACAAATAAAAATAAATTGCTGTGCTTTTTAAAGCAATGACTCTGCTGACTTCAGTGAAGTTATGCTGAAATATTATCACTTCAGGAGTCAGACCAACAGTAATATACCTTCTTAACTTGCAGGTATGCTTAAGGGATTAGAAGCTTCTGTTAACTGGTGTTGTATTTGTTTCTTTTTCTTGGTGCCAACTTTTTATATGAAAATATTAGTTGGTTCTATTTTGAAGTCTTATGAAATGAAATAAAACATGCTGATGCCTTAGTTTGGAATGACTCCTTATGCCTTTATCTGAGAAGACAGATTTTGTTCCACTGACATGAAAAACAAAGTCAGGTTTCAGAATGTCACAGGGTTACCTTTGATCCTCCATTCTCCAAAATGTCAAGCACTTCTTTTGCTTCTCTAGGGTCATAAGAGAACTTCTAAGGCAATTTAGAGGCATTCAGGGCACACTTCTGTGTGCTGTAAGAAAAGTCAGTAGCAGTTAGTTACCCACCAGGAACTTAGTTGACTGTGGTTCAGGAGTCATGTTCTTTATGATATATGACCATACAGAGATTAAAGCACCCAATGACCTGATGGCCTGTAACAAGCACTTTTATAATGGATTGATCCTCAGGCTTTTCTGAAAGTACCATGGGTAAATCAGGAAATTTTAACTGATCAACAATTTCCTGGGAATTATGTTGTCCATTCCATATACTTTTTACATGGAAATAGCTTTTCTTTTGATGATAGCCATCAATCACCTCTTCAAGAAAATGCATTTGAATTTAGAAAGGGAAACCTACCTATATAAAGTTTACAAAGGTACTGACTCATAGCAGTCATCTAAAATCTGCCTAATGATCACCATTATAAACCTGTCCATTTACACCAGATGAGTATCTGATCTATCAGTTTTGCTTTCTGAATAAAAGAAGTATGAGGATTTTATTTCATAATTTCATTCCATGATGCCCCACATGTATTAATATGTACGGATATTTTATGGCAATCAAATTGCAGTGGCAGTAGGGACTTGTTATCACTGTCCATTCTTTTTTTTTTTGCTTGATAGGCTGTTATTTTGACTGCCCAAAAAAACAGATCTCAGGGAAAGTAGAACAAAGAGATTGGAAATGATGGTGAGGACTTCCTTTTAATTGAAAGCAACCAGAAAGATCACAAATGGTGAGAGCAGACTCTGAATGAATAAAAGAACAACCAAACAAACAATCAAAAATAAAAGAAAAGTAAAAAAAATCCCTTTTTGAAAAAGAAAATTGTTTTTCCAGGATGAGGCTGAGGAAATTAGGAGATCTTCACAAGCATACTGGTTATTTTTTCTTATTTTCCAGGACTTTTGTACATGGGAAAATGCTTTTAATTTCTTTTTTTTTTTTTTTGATTGGACATTTCTGAGCAGAAGACACCCGTGGCCACATTTTTTAGTCAATATATGCACAATAGTGGCCATAATGGATATATTTTCATCCATGGAATCACAGAACAGTTAAGTTTAAATGGGACTTCTGGATGTCATCTTGTCCAAACTCTCACTCAAAGTGGGACCAATTTCAAAGTTACATTAAGTTGATCAGTTTTTTGTTTTCTCCTTCTGATTTCCTTATTACCCATCTATCAGATCCTTCAAATATGTCTCTTTTTTTCCCCAGTCCTAAATTCTATTTTATGGTTTTGTTTGTTTTGGGGGGAGGGTGTTTTGGTTTTTTTTTTTGGTTGGTTGGTTTTCTTAATATTTCTCTCTGCATCGTTTGCTTAGGTTTTTTTTTCACTTTTTTTTCCTGTTTCTCATTTTTCAGATGGTTTATCATCTGTCTCATTCCTCCACCAGTATTTTCTTTCTCCTGCCTTCCTTGACTTCGTATCTAATCTTTCTGTATCTTTTTTCCTTCCTTGATTTTTTCTTACTTTTTGCTGTCTTTGATTCCTTTATCATCACTTTAACATCACTTCTCTGACAGTCTTGTTCCTTCATCATCTCCTCTTCAAACAGTTTAAAAGATATTTTAGTTTAGTGAGATATTTTTAGATATTTGGTTTAGTGTGAGGTGTCCCTGCCCATGGCAGAGGGGCTGGAATTAGATGATCATAAGGTCCTTTCTAACCCTAACTATTCTATGATACTATGACTCTATGATATGCAAAGCAACAAGCACTTTTAATGCTTGTGGCCCTCACAGAAGTTGACAACGGACAAAGATTTCACCCTAAATCTGCATATCCACTTCACAGCCCTTCTTCGTTTGCATTTACTAATATCATAGTCATTTTATTCCCTTGCCATTTCCATAGAATGTGTGAGGGAAGTTCAGTACTGATTAGACAAAATAACTATAATTTCTGTGAGACAAGAACCATTTGAATTTGAACTTGTGTCTATAAGAAAGAGCCATTTTGAATTCTTCATTATGGTGGTGAGGCGCTCGCACAGGGCATCCAGAGCAGCTGTGTCTGCCCATCCCTGGCAGTGTTCAAGGCCAGATTAGACGGGGCTTGGAGCAACCTGCTCTAATGGATGGTGTCCCTGCCCATGGCAGGGGATGGAACTGGATGAGCTTTAAACTCTCTTCCAGCACAAACCATTTTATGATTCTATGAACTGCGCCTCCACTGCTTAGTGGTAGATTTATAAAGTGTTTATATATACACAAAGAATGAGTATAATGGAACATATTTAATCTCCCTGAATAACCTTCCGTCTTCTAACAATGACTGGTCCTCCAGAGCTGAAAATTATATTTAAGTCAACAATAATTACTAGTTATGGTGCGATATGTCCATTAGGTCAACATATCTTTGGATCCATCGATACTTCCATTTTACACAACATACAGCATCAACCACTTTCTCGGTGCCTTGTTCAAAAAACTAGTTTTTCTACTTTTAACCTCTGCTTGATAATTTCTCTTGTTCTTGTATTCTGAGAAATAATGAATGATCACTCTCTATTCAGTTTTTCTGCATTAATTAAGTCATGGAACTCCATGCCACAGGATCTTGTCAAATCTCAATGTCTGTATGGTTTCAAGGGGAGACTGGACAAGGTCACTGAGGATAATTACATCTGTAGAACACATCTCCAGTGCAAAAAAAAAAAACCTGAGCTGCAATTACTGCAGGCTTGGGATATAGCAAGAAAAATATCACATACACTAACCCTGATATTATATTCATTACTGGACATCTATTTTTGGCCAAAGAATGGATATTCTTTTAGATGAATCTTTGGTACGACATACTGTAGCTGATCTTATGTTCTTATCTATGATTTCATGTCTCCCTTATTACTCTTCAAACATTGTACTAAAAAATTTAGCTGAGTTTTTGACGGTGCATCATTTTGACATCCCCTTCTGCATCAGAGGAGGAATCTTTGTGAAAAGAGCTTTCTATAAACTTGAGAGAAGGAAGGGTGTGCCAATTATTGAATGATAATCTATGGGATTACCTGGCCTAATTGAGATATACCGTCCTTTGTTAAGTGGGTCGGCCATGGGTCAAGAGAACAGGTGGTTGAGTACAATTTCATAACTGCCTGTTTAATATTTGGCTTTGAAATTTCCCTGAAGTTGTCAGGGAGGAGGGACGGGATCATTATCAAAGATTGTTTGGAGAGTCAGAATCTACACTGGTGGGGAAACTGCTAATTACCATGTAATCTTTCCAATTTGGGCAGCAATAAAATTTAAATAAGATTGGCAAGTAGCAGGATGGCTTTCAGAGGCCACCCCCACCCCTGTTCCTGTCCCCATAGCCTGACGCCAGATGCAAAGCTTCAGTCTGGATGTTCTTCTACTGCTTCATAAATTATGACTGTTTAGTTGTGCATAATTACAAGGCACTGGATTGAATAGGATTAAGACTGAAATTGTCAGTTTTCTAAACATATTATTGAATCTTGGAATTTGGATCAAAACATGTAGCAATTTTTATTTTTTTTTTAATTCGCAAAACAGTTCTGTCCATTCCCAAAGTATTTGTGTTATCATGTTATGCTTTATAAATGGTGTAAGATTTAGGAAAATCTCTTAAATTGGCCACAGAAAACTCCTGGCAGCATGAATTATAAATGGCAGCATGCAATATGGGCAGCATGGATTTACAATTAGCCACTCCTTCAGCATGCATCCATTTCAGCAGCATGCAATGCTTTGTGCCACACACCACTCAAGCCCAGTGAAGGTGTTAGGTGTTATGCAAGTGCAGCTAAAAAACTGTGCAAAATATATTAAGGCTGTCGTGACCCATGCTTACTTATTCCTTAATTAGTTTTATTTTTTGATACAATAAAACCAGCTCTCATTAGCAGTGACAATGTCATGTTGGATTCTGTGATGTGGTAAGAACAGATTATGCTATAGGATTGGCAGAAGAATAGTCTAGCCATATTTATCCAAACTGTATTCTAAATCAAACTGTAGAAAAAGAGCTTTTTCTTCCTAACAGTGATGGAAATCCAGACACAAATTTATTTTCAGATTTCTTGGAATTAGAAATCAGCAAGGATTTTTTTTTTTCTAATCTAATTTAGATAAAGGTATTGAAACATTTGATACAATGGTGACCTTTATTACATATATTACTCCAATACAGTTCATTTCATCATATCTCATCTTTGGCTAAGAAGTCTTCTGTGTCTATAATAAGACTGCCACTTAGGTAGTCTCATTAACTATCATAATTCAAACAGGAGAGAATAAAACTTCTTTCCTTCTTTTCTTCTTCCCTTCTGCATTTTATGTTTTGTGTTTGTATTTTTCTTTTGAGTTTGGAAGCAGATATAGAAATGTAAGATGGCTTGACCAAATTCTTAAACCAACCTTATATTTTTCGTTTTAATACCTCTGAACAACATTTTCTACATTAACCTTTCACCAGTAAGTTACAGTGATGTATTTATTCAAGTTCCATTTGTGTGAAAACCGTGAGTTTTCACAGGATATTTGTGTCAACAGTCTTATTTTTATAGTCTTGACAAACTCATATTTTCTTGCAGTGATCCCAAAATATTCAGGTTCTCATATGCTCTTGATGAGTAGCTCTATTTAAGTTTCCACCAAGAAACTTCAGTATCATTCCTAGTCTGATTTCATTGAATGATTTCATAGAAAATTCCTGATTAGATGGTAACGGCAGAAAAAGAGCTGATGCAGTTGGTATTCCATTAGAGATGCATCCTGCTATGAGTCAGCAAGTGAAGGAGCCAGGGCATTCATTAATGGAGTTGTCATGTTAAAGGATGATTATCTGCCAAATTTCTGGCAAGGCCAAGGAGGTCTTTTAAAATAAAGCCACAGGACAGGTAGCCATTCATTTTCTCTGTGGTTTTAGTCTACGTGATTGGGTTCATCATTTTCAGTTTTATCTTTTGAAAAACTAAGTACAATTGCTGCTTTTCTGCATGGTAAGTGCAAAAAAAATAAAATAAAAGGAAAAGAGTGCTAACAAATATGTAGGGGGAAAAAAAACAATAGTAGTATCGTGTAGAATAACATGACGCCTGCTACTTCTATCTTGAGTTTAAAATTTGGTGGAGATTGAGCCTTTATGGGAAATAATGAAGGCAAAATCAGTGGTCTGCTATAAAAGATAGCAGCTTTTTATGAAAATTATTTTACAAATCTGTGAGACTGGATTTTAAAACACAACCATTTTTTTTTCAGTTTCCTTGATTTCTCAGTGCCTATGAAGAACATATAATTAGAAAGAAGCTTCCTTAAAATATTCTGAAAGATGACACCCAAAATCTGAACTGCTAGATGGACTGAGTGTGATCACTACAAACTTTCAGAAATGTTGGACATATGATCATGTCATTTCTGTTATGACAGGATAATGCCAACAGATCTACATACCGTGCTTTTGTCCTCTAGAAATAAAATTCTTTTATTATCATAATCATTAGTATTATATTAACATTTTCTGGTCTTTAGAGTTGTATACGTAATAAATAACAAAAGGCCAAGAGGAAGAAAAAAGCTGAACTAACACAGAACTCGAACATTTCTTACTAAGCATAATATAATGAAAACCAATGGACATTTTGATTAAATAGATATCATTAATGCAGCATGTTATGATCTGAACTCATAGTTTAATTATCTAATTAAGAGCAAAAGAAAATCATTAAGGTCCATGGAATCAAATAATTTATTTTAGGGGAGAAACAGAGGAAAAAAGCAGACTTTCTTACCTTAATTGAAGACTCTCATTGGCACGCAGCACCTTGGAGTAAATCTTGCCATGAGATATCATGCCTAGCAATATTCTACAGCAGGTGGTAGATGCATCATACTTGCTTCATGAAGAATTGGTGAGGAAAGGGCTGTCATTAATGGGTAGAGCTCCAGACTGACAGTGAGGTCTCCTGAGGCCTATAAATAGATCTCTCTCTGACATTTGGCAAATTATTAGTCATCAAGTGGCTTAACTGTAGAAGAATTGTGTTTCCAGCAGATGAAGGACATGGAACTGTTGGAGTAAGTCTAGAGGAGTGCCATGAAGATGATAAAGGGGCTCAAGCACCTCCTATATGAAGACAGGCTGAGAAAATTTGGGTTGTTGAGCCTGCAGAAGAGAAGCTGCATGGAAACCTTATAGCAACATTTTAGTACCTGAAGGGGGCCTACAAGGATGCTGAGGAGGGACACTTCCTTAGGCACCATAGTGATAGGACAAGGGGCAGTTGATGGTGAGGCACTGGAAAAAGTTGCCCAAAGAAGTGGTAAATGCCTCATCCCTGGCAGTGTTCAAGGCCACATTGGATGGGGCTTGGAGTAACCTGTTCTAGTGAAAGGTGTCCAGCCTGTGACAGGGGGGGGTGGAACTAGATGATCTTTAAGGTCCTTTCCAACACAAACCATTCTATAATTTTATTTGAGCCCTTTAAGACATTAAGTTTGCTGCTCTGCTGCTGAAAGAAGTTGACAGATGAGGACAAGGAACTTCCTAAAGCAGTCTCAGACTGACTGAAAAGAAAGAACAGGACCCATACACAGTCACTTGTCCAGCTACCAGCATAATGTAGTCTGCGATTACACTGCATAGACCTATAACATACCAAGGAGTAGCAGAGTTTAAGTATAGGCATGTTTCTATACAAGGAATACTGGTTCTTTAAAATCCTTCATCTCAAGTATGCCTAGATGTTACATCACATGAATGCAGTACCTTATTCACTGTGGAGCCATACATACTCTAGCCTTTCTGTGGAAATAGGTGTACTGAAGGAAGGTGAAAGGACTATATGCTAAGATATGGCAGGATTAATTTATCCCCTGAGAATGGCTTCTGGGTTTTTTTTGTTTATGGTTGCAAGAGGCAGACAGACAATGATGCCACTGCAGATTTCCCCCCTTAAGTTCATTGATTACAAAGGATGCCCCAAACCTTCATGGTGGCCCTAATGAGAAAAGTTGGGACATTAAATCAGTGTGATTCTTCTTGCTTTTAAGGGTCCTGAAAAATAAAAATGTTTCTTTTATTAATGATTTATTATGAGGGTACAAATAGAAAGATGCCAATTATGAAGTTCAGTAATAAAGAGAGGATATTACTGCTCCTAATGACTCTGCAGCACAAGAGATAGGTCCAGATGTCAAACTGAGAGATATAGTTTCCAGTTATGGATGTGACCTACTTTTCTGAATATGAGATATATGTGATCCCCTACCATTTCCCATTATTCTGCACACAAAGTTGGAATTCTGATTATGAACTGCAGGACATAACAAGGAAACCTGCAGTACAAGGAAATCTGACCACATCTGCAAACTGTAGAGCAGATAAAGGGGTCTTGTTGTCATTCTCTTTACTAGTTGCTTCTCAATCTATAGTTTAGATATAACTAGTAAATATGTCAACTGCTATAAGGGAATTCAGGGTAAACACAATGTGTTATGCAGAGCTATCAAATAACAGGTAAGAGAAAGGAAAAATTTAAAACTTGATTCAGAAGATGACAGGCCTAATGAAGGAAGATAAGAGACTGGAGAAGAACTTTTTTTAAGTAACAGCTCAACAGGAGACCACTGAAGTGAAAACAGCTGCTGGGACTATTACACAGAAAACAGCTTGAAACAGCTTCAGCTGCATATATTTGTTACTGGGAAAGGTTTTCAAATGTATGGAAAAGTCCATCCAGAGAACAGTTGCGGACAGATGTAGCCAAGGCAAAGCTGGATCTGCAGAGGGAATTGGAGAGTCAGGTTGGTTTCAAAAACTGAGATTTAAATAGCCGAAGTTTGTATGAATGGTCCATTATCTGGACTGAATAATGAGCCATGGCTTTGGGG
The DNA here is from genome assembly GCF_012275295.1 of Melopsittacus undulatus. Taxonomy (NCBI): domain Eukaryota; kingdom Metazoa; phylum Chordata; class Aves; order Psittaciformes; family Psittaculidae; genus Melopsittacus; species Melopsittacus undulatus. The sequence goes on from NC_047557.1 coordinate 6,485,006, forward strand.
GCAGGGAATTTGCTGCCTGAGTATCTGAAACCAGGTGTTGCTGTTTTTTTCTGTGGCTACTACCATCTGTTCTGTGCCCAACAGAACACTTCAGCCCAAATCATTTATTTTACGGCTGTGGATGCAGAGGTGAGTGATGCCCTATGGAAGGCAATTGTAACGTGGCATGGGGGGAGTACAGAGCATGACTGTGGATGAATATTCAGGCAGATCTGGAGTGAGGAGACCTATTATAAAAGCGTCAGACTATGCAGCTCACTTTTTCTCTATATGAACCCTCTGCAGGTTACTGGACCCTGCTCTCCCAACATGCTACTAAGTTCTGTTTGTTGACTAGTGAGCTGCCAAATGCACACTGGGAAAACTTGTGCCAGGTCTTTGCAGATGTTTGTGAGCTGCTGCTGATTCATCTTCAGGATGTACCACCTGCCTGTGACAGTGGTTTGGAGCATGGCCTCATGAGGAAAGGAGAATGTACAGCACAGGGAGACTAGTTTTTCATCCACTCCTTAACATGCTTATTCCCATTATTCTTTATCACTGCAAATAGGGAACAAGAGGAGATATTTCTATGCAGTGAGTACCTTTGCTTATATCCCATTCGTGTCCACCAATTTTCCTGAACTTCTTGGGAGTGTCTCCATTGCTTTCATTAGGCCACAGAAACACGCACTGAAGTTTTATTCACTGAAGTTTATAGCTGTACCTAACAGTAATGTTGTACAGCTGGTCCAGAATATAACTTCTTAACTTCCCACTGCTAACAACCTCATTTCCTCATCTTCAGTTATCTCCTCCATCTTCTCTTCAAGTAACATCAGATAAAACAATAGAACAAAGGGAGTTGCTGTTAATAATTAACAAACCAGAATTATTTCTAAATTTTGCATTTTTTTCATTTTTAAGTTTTCTTAGGGTAAGAAATCCTTCATTGCAACAAACAGACAAGCAAGCCTTCTCATATCAGGTACTTTTACAAATGGGTATCCTGAAATTAAATATATTCTGAGGATTTTTACAGCTGCTAGAATTGCTATTAAAGGCAAATTTATTACATTTAATTTATTATTGTTGTGGAAGTGGCTGGCCAGATGAGGAATCAGGAGACTCTGAAGATGTGAAATCAAAAGTAGGGTGTTTAAAGGTTTGGGTTTTTCACTAGACACAGTTATTGCATTTTCAGGCCCTCAGGTTTGCAGCAGGGACTCTGAAGGTGTATGTTTTCATAGATCCTAACAGCAGAAATTTAAACTGACATAAATAAGATCATAGTTTTCCTTGCTTCTGGCAAATCTGTTTTTCAGTGAAGTCTGGAAAACCTTCCAGGATCCCAGACTTATTCATGCATAACTGCAAATTTACAGTAAATTTTTTTGGGGTCTATTGTCTTCTAAGATTTGAGGACTTTCAAGGTCTTGATTATCTAGCAAGAACATTAGGAATTTTAAGAACTATATTCTTGAGACTTTCTTACTACTGATCATATAACACAATTAACATTAATCTTTTGTGACTTCAAGACTGTTTTTATAAGCCACAGAAATTTGAAGCATCAACCGTTCAGAGTTTCAGACTCACCTAGAGTAAAGATCTAGAAAAATGTAACACCTTGAATGCAGGAAAGAAGTCATTGACCTGGAGGCCTCACGTTCTTCAGTAGCCACACACATCATTAATCAGCTAAAGTCCACAGTACTAAAGTCCACAGTATCTACATGTGTAGATAACTCTCGCTATAATTCTTCATTTTGCAGAAGATTTCATCCTGAAGTCATATTTAATAATGTTAGTACTTTCCAATTTGGATTCAGAGTAATTTTTATGAATTAAGAAAGAGAAATCCTATAATAGCATAGTGCATTTAGGTTTATAATTCTGTCTGAAGATTCTGAGCTGTAACCTGTAGATTTTTCCTATTCCAGGTAAGTCTTATGAATTTTTTAAAGAATGTTTACTAATCAGGATGAAACAAAGCATACTTATGTGCAATTTACTTGTTCCTTTACACACTTATCCACACACACATAAATATTTCACAGTTACACTTTATTTTGCCTATTGTGAATTCCAGTAAAATAAGTCTACATCTCTCGTTTCATTTCCTTGTTGAGGCATTTACAACATTACTGTTGCTGTTAACGTTATTCTCCTTAATTTATCCCTAAAGTTTATAGAAATTTATCCTTCATTAAATTTTAAATTTGGACCATGAATACCCTCAATGCCAAGATACTGGGTCTTGGAACAACTTTCAAGTCTACTGACAGTGAGCCAGAAAGAGACCATTTTCAGATGAAGAAATATAGTTAAATACTATAGTAACTGACTATTTTCCATCTTCTTGGGAAAAGAGAAAGTAACAGTCAGCTGTTTCTGCAACTAAAGATATTGCTATGTTTAACAGAGACAGCAGCAGGGATCTGTTGGAGGTGTTTTTCTCTTAAGGATAAAGAAAGAAAGAAACTGGTGACTTACATTAGTTGTGAAATCCCCATCCTTGAAGATTTTTAAAAACAGTCTGATAAACATCCTTTAGCGTTCTCTGGCCATATGATTTTACCTTGGACCTGAAAGAGCAACTCAGTAAGTTATGAAAGTCAGTTCCAGTGCTAAATCTCTATGATTCTACTTAAATATGACATGACACCCTGACTATTCTGCTTCTGCCTTGGCTATCTATGGTCCTGTCAACTGCCAGCTCACTGAAGCATTCACACCAACACAACATTATGGTCTGGGATCTATTGCATTTTGAAAATTGTATTTATTCTTTTAAGCTGTATGGAGCAAAAGAAAGAACAAAATAAACCAAGCAAACTTTCAATAGATCCTGCTTATGCACAAGGAAGAAATCACTGTGCAGAGTTATTAAGAAGCATAGAAAACACATCATCTTCTGGAAAACACTATGCCTTGAATTGTTGAATCACTCTACATTTTAATGTGCAAATTTGTTCCTTGGCTTTTTGTTGAAAGGATCAAACCATTTGGCATTTTGTCTGAGACATAAATGCATTAGGAAGATGCAGTATAATTTATTAAAATGTATAAAGGGAACAAAGAATAGGATTAATTTGCTTCTTCTTTTTTAATTCCAGGGGCACCACTAGGGCATTTAATATGGGTTAAACCAGATTCAAAGAGCTTTTCATTAGACATTTAACATAAATGACTAAGAGCTTAATCAGCACATACCATTTAAATGCATTGAATAGAGGAATTGGACTGTATATTGCATTATAATTTATAGAGTTTTGGGTTTGATTACATAAGGGAAATAAATTTTTTTATGCCTTAAAAGCGTTCTTTTGTGATGTCAGAAAAAAAAATGTATTATTGTTCAGAAAATGGTGTTTCAATTTGGTAACGAAGCCTAAGTCACCCAAGTGGAAAAGATAACTAGCAAATTCCTCAAAGTCCTGTAGTTTCTGGGTTTTCTCTTCAAAATGTCCTTTTCTTCTGGGCCTGATAATGAACATTGCTTCTGCTTTCCACTCTATGTCGCTTGTACATACTTTTTAATGGCTTTAAAAAAATTGACTTGTGAATACTTCTGGAATGCAGTTTAAACAGAATTAGAGAGAGCATCACTATGCTGGGCTTGCATCATGGAAGCAGAGCAATGCTGAAAACGTGTTTTGCTTCCTTTTTTCAATCATTTAGTGATAGTATAAAAGTAATTCAGTCCCCACTTAAACAATACCTGGGGTAAGTCTGTGTGTATCATCTGTTCCATCAGAGATGATTATAGGAAATTAAACTGCTGCAGAGGCAAAAGTAGCTCCCATTTTAAGGAACTTTATCAAAATGTTAAGGAAGGATAATATTCTAAAGAGCTTACTTTTTAGTTTCTATTTGCCTTCAGCAATACTGTCTATTACAATCGCTCTTCAAATTGCAGTTAGTTTCCTTTCTAACAAAAGGCATTGTTTTTTCCCCTCTATTCTCTTATATCTTTGCAGGAGAGAATAAAGTATCTCTTCTTATCCAGAAACAGTGAGAGCTCTTATCAGCAGAAAGGTAAGAAAAAGCAAATATCTCAGCAATGGAGATTTTTTTTTGTACTGTGTTTTATTTTTTTTTTAGTAGGTCAGCAAAAGAAAAAAGAAGTCCCATTTTCTAAGATGCTATCCCTTATTATTAGAAGGAGAGCTTGAAATCAAGATAAAGCTCTTATTCTCTGAGAATGCAGTCACCCTAAAATGCACACCTCCATCTCACACTTGCTCTTTCTTTTTCTTCCCCTTTTTTTGTCTTTTTTTTTCTTTCTTTCTCTCCTTATTCTTCATTTTCTTAATAAAATAATTTTAATCAAATTTGTTACTGTTTATTTTTCTCCCTCCTGACAGATTCTATCAATAGTTCTAAGAAAACAGGAGCAAAAACAGACTTTGAGGAATGAAAGATCTATTTATGCATATACATACACAAATATATATATAGCTCTACGGCTGTATAGTTATATATTTTTTTAAACATATACACTTAAATGTATGTGTAAGCACAAATATGCATATATATGTTATGTTTCTTTGTATGTGTACAAAGGTATAAAGAAGCTCTGAGAGGCTGGAATTAGCTCTCATTATGAAGGTTACTTGCTTAGTGTTCTCAGTGAATACCTGTATTTGAGTAACAAATTAACATGATTGACATCTGTCTGATTCCTCTTATCCTCTCTCCAGTCAGAATTGTACATTCCCAGAATATTACTTCATTTTGGTAGGGGTTTCTTTTCCATCTTATGAAATATTTACCCAGACTGAGAGGGTGGTTTAAAATCAGTTTGACCTAAGCACCAAATACGGTGAAATCTGTGGAGGTTCTTAAATCCCACCAGAGTTTTTTCCAGTCTCTCACATTGTTTGCTAAGAAATCTTTGTCTTTTGCACAGCTACACAGTGAAGGAGGTGCAGAGTTCCACAGCCTTCTTAGTCCTATCCAAACATTGGGTGATGCTGAGAAGGACAGCTGTATACATTTTCCTCACCCCCAGTGAATATTCCTGTACCTTCCTCGCACTGGGGATGGGAATGCTGAGGCAGCAGGCAAGTCAGGTCAGCTTGCAGAACTGATGCATAATTCCTGCCTTGTTTGTCTCCCTTACCCCCCAGTAATAATTGTGTATCTGATCAAGACTATGCTTACCTACTAACTGATACCTAAAAATTACTTATCAACATCTGAGCTAATTATAGAAAAAATACTTCTAGATGAAGTTTCTTTGAGTCTATTTTAGACACAGTGAAGTGAGAGTAATTTCTTTTTGGAGTTACAGTTTTCATCCATTGTTTCTAAGGAATAACCCTCAGACCTAAAGGTCTAAGCTAGGGCAGATGAATCCTGCTTGTCTTTATAGCCAATACACAACAACTGAATCATCCTCACTAAACTTAGCAGGATAATGTTTAAAACTTTTCACAGAGTGACAGCTATCCATTTGCTAAGTATGAATTAAGGAGGGGAAAACCATTTTTTTTTAAAAAAACATAGTTTTAGATATCAAAAAAAGGAAATGGTTCCCGATTTCAGCTTAGACTGGGTCTAAACAAGAGCTACTACAAATGTTAAGATCCTAAGAGAGTCATGGAGAGATGAGTAGAAGCCAGCCTGCAGCTGATATCTGCTGAAAGTGAAGAAATACTTAAAATCTTTTTGAGGAAGGTCTACTGTGTTAATCTGCCTACACTTACATCTTTTAGTTTCACTGATACATTCACTGATGTAGTAGAAGGAAGATAACAGAAGAAAAGTCCACCGTTGAGGTACCTTGAATGAGATTTACTTATAATCCTTTGCAGGTTTCTCTGGTTGTAATTAAGCATACAAATACTGATACCTTCCTCCTACATACAGTCAGTGGGCATGAATACTCCAGGAGTCAGGTCCTGGAAGTATGGTGGCCTTCAGAAGTGCCGCTTCTTCACTGGCAAGAACTGTGAGCTTTACAAAGTTACCTGGGTTATCTGCATCACATCTAAATCAAAGTAATTTCATTTTAAAATGACATCAAAACTAATCCGGTTGGTTTGTTTGTATCAAGACTCACATAAGCATACAAAAAAGGTGCTAATTATGGAAGTGAATGTTTGCATGATCAGGTGAATCATTAGAAAGGAATTCAAAAGAGATGTTTAAAAGCCATCAGTGTCTTTAGTGAATCTATATTCTATGATTCTATTATTCTATATTGGTTTATCAATTGGAAGCCATTTGATAGCCTTGGTCCGGAGTACTTTGAAATTATCAGGGCCAGTGTTCGTTTACATATCAAGTGTGTGGCTGTGCAAGCATTTTTGTCTTTGACATGTTCATTTTATTTTTATATTTGTCTTGATAAATTATCAAAGAATAGTTTTATAAATATCCTCTTCGTTCTTCCTAAGCAGAACATTAATAAATTGCTTTTTTTTTTGTTTGCTTTTGGGGGGTGTATGTTTTTTGTATTTGTTTGTTTAGTAAGTTCACTTTTATGAATTAGAAATTTAAAGGGGCCCCACCACATTTTGTGGTTTCAAAATTATATTCTTTTTTTTCTGCGTATTTTTTCTTGTTCATCACTTAGATTTTTTTTACTTTCATGTTGCTGTTTTGTTAGTGATGACAATACAGAAATCCATGCATATTGGTATTCCAATACAGATTTGCCTAGACAAACAGAAGCAAAAAAATATGTGAATACAAATGTATTAATTGCAAAGATAAATAGCAACCTGCAGGCAACTTGAACATGCTGAGGAAGGACAGGAAAAAAGTAGGGGGGAGACTGCAGCCTGAAACAAGCTAGATTCGGAGAATGGAACATCACACAAAGAAATCAGGAAACATTTATAAGCCTAACTTGTTAGTGTCACACAAGCAGGAAATGCATAGCGATTGAAAAGCAAGCAGGCCCACAACCACACTGCAGTGGAGAAGTTTTATTGTCTTTGGAAATCATCTGTGCTCATTGTCAGGCTTTTTACAACTCTACCTTGGTTTGGGGGTCTTTTTCTTCCTGCTTCTTCTTCTTCTTCTTCTTCTAAAAAAGTTTAAAAAATATGAACTTAGGAAAAGCCAATTTCATGTGCTGTTAATTTAATTCCCAACATAAAACCTTACTTCTTCTGATGGAAAATGAAATTACCCTTTCTACATCCGTTTTATCTGTCAATTAAATTCTTTTTTTTTCCCCTTTCCTCCCTTCAAAGAAAAAAGAACATCCACATTATTGGTTATATTTTCTGTGCTTGCAACAAAATGAAAATGGGAAGAGGTGGCATTAACTACAGTAAGTACACAAAACCTCCTTGATTATCATGTAAAGATGCTGGAATGACAACCCGGGAGACTTTGAATTTCCTTTGTGAAGTTGTACATGTGTAGGCTAATTTTAATTTTCTATTTGTCCTGGTATTGCATGGCAAAGCAGTTTTAATAATGGGACTCTTAGCAGTGTTAACTATCAACCTTTGTATTTTGTGGTATCTTACAGAAACAGCTTTTGGTGGCAGCTTTCTCTGCCTGAATCTGTATGTGAATAAAGATAGGAAAATGAAATGCATCTTTTTCGCGGAGAGAGAGGACATTCGCTGTGATCCATTCTGTATGATTAATTTCAGGATGATATTTGTCTCTGCTCCATGTTGTCATTATTTGACAGTTAAAAAAAAATCACTTTCTCTGGGCTCGCTTGGTTATTATGTGTATTACTTTAGAGTTGATTGAAAAATAGTATTTGAAAAAAAAAATCAGCTTTTCAAAATTGAAAAGAAAAAAACATGGACGCAGTTTTCTTTGTGTGTGCACTTTCTGAATGAAGAAAAAAACACCTTCCAGGACTAAAACAGAACTGATCTTATTTTTTTAACAGCAGTGTTGTATAAAAAAGAATGCAGATGCCCTTTGCTGAGTAATAGAAAAACCTGTAGCTCTACCACAACAGTTTGACTTGCATATGAAGATCTGAGATGTTCTAATCTCTATTTGGGTCAAATATAACATATATAAGCTAACTACAAGGAGCTTTTGCCTTGCAGATACTTTGCGGCTATGATGGGGACTAACAAAGTACCAAGTTTTGGGTGCTGAGAAGCATCTCCTGGAGAACTTTTTCATTGCAACAAACCCAACCTATCCACCATTCCCATCTGCTTACTCTGAGAAAGTGGGTGGCAGAAGCACACATGTTTCATCTGTGCCAGTTAAAGTCAAGTTGCACTAAATTACTTGAGTAGTTTTAACTGAAGTGATGAAGTACAGCTGGATATTTCTTTTCTGTTATGTTTACAGTGAAAAGCCATGAGCCGAAGGGCCAAGCAAATGTAAGTCTTGAAACCTTTGCCACCAGCTTTGTCAAGGTGACATCTGCTGTCTTTTCTCTTAAAACAATTTTTAAGGAGAATATTATACTCTATTGCCTTCTGTTTCCACTGACCTTGAAAAGAAGGACACATGGCAGTTAAATGCTTTCTGCTTATACCTGTAAGAGACTGGGGAAATTTAACACTAAGTTCTATACTTGCTAAAGGATGCACTGAGAGGCATCTTTTGGGTGAGCTTGCTCCTACTTGGACAGTCTTTCCATTGCTAAATGTATCTGAGAGTCTAAATAAATAGTACTGAATTTTATGTCTAAATAAGTAGTACTGAATTTTATGTCCAACAGCATAAACATACATAAAGAGAACTGGTCCAGTTCTGCCACAGCAGAGGCATCTGAAGCATGATTCTCCTCTCACATCTTTAAAAATCAAGTACTATTCTGTTAAAGTCAAAACTAGAATTATATCAGAGGAAGGCTAGACTGATTGAGAGAAAAATCAGGCCTACAGCCTATAAAGTGCAAGTATAAACAGCACCACTTTTTTTGAACTTGACTACATGCACCTGGAAGGCATTCAAAGCATGCACTTGCAGTTATTTATTACTCCTGGAATGATTAAAGTAAATCACATTGTTTGATATGAAAAATATGTTGTACATACACTTCTATTTTTCTCACTGCTCTGCCCTCCATGCTGCATTTTGTAGCGTAATCAAAATGCAAAATACATTTTGAAAAATTAAATGAGAGACACATGTGTGAATCATGAGGTTTATTTGCATGTTTGGCCCTTCAATTCATTAGGGATTTCAGTTTTTCCAGGAGGGAAACTGTCACATTTACATATTCTAGACAGGCATGCAAATATTAGTCAGAAACTATAGTTTATTCAATGCTTTACAAGCTCCTGGGCTGCCAAACAGTAATTTCAGTTCTTGAGTAATATCCATTTTTGGAAACCTGGCATAATAACACTGTATTATAGTATTGCCCACTAGGACCACTTATGATTTTGTCAGGTTTTCCATTATCAAGCCTTATATTCTGGGCCACATACATTGTATAAATTTTGGCCAGACCTATAAATTTTTTACTTGACATGCTCAGCCTCAGTCCCTGAGCAAATTTCTTTTGCAAAATTCAGAAAGCAAAATCACAGCTTATTCAGAAATTCCAGCTGGGCCAAAGGAAACACAGCAAGAAAAGAAAGAAAACCAACCAGTAAAAGTACCTAACATCAGTTTTTGTGTTTCTGTGATCTAATGCATTGAAGGATTTGCTACTGGAGATGTAAATATGTTTGCACCTCAAAAGAATTTACACAGTGAAAACACACTGTTAGTAATACAGTTGGGAAGAAAGTGTCTGTAACCTATTAGGGAAGTGGGCTGTGGTGTTTTATATACCCTTGTTTGGCATAAATTCATGAATTGATGAAATGGAACTGAGGTTACTGCACTGTGCATTGAAGAAAATCATTTACATCAGCTGACTTCTCGTCTCCTTCTCCCCATCCCAAGTGGAGGTTGTTATGACTGTTAAAAATCACCGTGGGCAAATTCAGACATGGTTAGAGACAAGGTTATTGCTAAGATCAAGAATCCACTGGAGCAAAAATAACTTACCTGGTTGATACAAGTGTCAAAGGTGTCTGTAACCAGTGTCAGAGGGATGGTGTGATTAGTACCACATGAGTTTACCTTTTGTTTTCAGCCTGGATGCCCCAAGACATATTTGCATTTACTTAACCGGGCCTTAAGTCTGGATGAGGTTTAAACTCATGTTTCTGGCTTTTTCAGTAAGTAAAAGAAAGTTAAAACCTTTATAATGAAAAACTAAACTCACAGTTGATGAAGATAGATATCCTCATGGAAATTCACTGGGGAAATGTATCAAGTCATAAGGACTAAATTAACTAATAAACTCTTCCAATTAATACTAAAGGGTGGGAAAAGATAACCTACATGTAAATTGTTCTTGTTCTCTGGACTGCAGTACTAAGGACCACTATATATGGTAGAAATCATTACAGGAGCTTTGCACTCCATACAACTATTCTAATCTCATTTTCTAATCCCATTTAGAGAACTGAGACTAGATGGTTGCTCCCATTCACAAAATTTAGGTAATACATTGACATAAAAGCAACACCGTAGATTTTGAACTCTACTTATGGTATCAGGAAGGTTGTACACACCCTTTTGACAAAGCTAAAGGGAACAAAATTGACTGCTTGTGGACATCTGATACATGTTTGAAAAAAATAGTAAGAGAATTATAAAATGTTCTTGTTTTTCATACACCATAACTTCTGTCCATTAAAACTGTATAAGGTTCCTTAGTATTCAGAGGAGCTATGAGTGTGGAAATCTCCTGTTTTCTAAATCCACATTGATAGAATAAATTGTAAACTCTTTGAAGGCACTGTTGCAGTCTATCATGTTCATGATCTGTGGATTTAGGACTTCTGAATGCACAGTGGCAGAGTGCTCTAATGATCCATTATACTGTATCAGTTTTAGGTCGATTATGAGCTGATTGCAGATATTTGAATTATGCCTTTCAATCCATAGTATGGTTCTTTGAGGATTTGTTAAAGGTACTGAGGATCAGTACACTTTGACATGACTCCAAAGAAGAACTAAGAATCAGAGCTTGCCAAAATTTCACTACGTTAACGGCATGATCATGCTGTCATAATTCTGCTATAGTTCAAACACTATGTACTTTAAGTAAGCTTGCTTGGGAAGTTATCTTATTCAAGACACAGAAGAGCAGATTTCAGCATACAGTAATGGCTTAAGAATTTTCCTAGAGTCTTGGGAGAGTCTTACGGCTCACACTGATTTCCATGCTACTATGGCTAGAGAGATATTGAAGCCTTGTTTAGTTTCTGTATGTCAGTGCTGTACAGATTATGAACTTTCTTGTCAGGGATCAGAAAAGTTATCTGAAAGAAAGAGCCTGGATCTAAGGATTTCTTTTCTCCTTTATTTTATATAGTCACTGTAGTAATACCTCATAACACAGATCATTGAAATTCATTGGTTGGCTGAATTTACATAAATCACAAACATAATTTTTAGAGAGGCAGTATTATCTATTGAATATTACTGCTGAATATTGTATTTTAGTTACAGTTCTAATTCTGATTTTCACCTGCAGGATGCTCACCTTTTTCCCTTCCATTCCTGTTTTGTCTTTTTGTGTTTTCATATTGTCATCACTAGCAACTGTGTAGACCACGTCTTCCAAAGAAAAAGCCATTTTAGATGAGACATTTAAACTGCATTGTAATAAAAATAATAGTAAGACAGGATATTTTATAGACTTACAAGGTAATTGTCCATTTGGACAAGCAGAAAATATTACCCATGATGCCAAATCCCATCTTTTCTCAAGATAACTTACTAGCAGAATGTTGCGGTCAAATATATTCTCTCTCCCCAACTCTTCAGTGGTGGATTTATTCTAATCGCATGTGAGAGTTGAGAAATATACAAGAAATGGCCCTTTCATTAAAATTAGAAAGCTGCAGCCCTTAAATCATGCATTTATGCAATTTTTAACTGTTTTTAACTAGCACAAAATGGCTCGTTGGAATTATGCAAGTATAGATCATTTTAATTTGAATCATTGTGGAATCATAAAGGACTCCATTCTTTAATTTTGTGCCTTCAAGTCATCCACTTTGATTAAAAAATAATAAAGTATGAGGGCTGGAGGGTCCTTGCAGATTCTTCCAGCTATCGTGGATCCCTGATCTTTGGTACTAATTCTCCTCATTAATATTAATAAAGGGCTGATAGGCCATCTTACAGCGTAGTACAAAAACCGTGCAATTAATTGCTTGTAGTGTTTTTATGCTTATTTTGCACAATGAGAAGTGATGGCTCAGGAGTCTAAATATCAGTTAATCAATAATATCAAATCCACTGAAAATAAGCCCTTCAAGTCTCTTTTTCATAGAATTATAGAATCATTTATGTTGGAAAAGACCTTTTAAGTTCAACATAGACCCAGCACAGTCAAGGCCACCACTAAACCATGTCCCTAAGAGCCACATCTACAATTTTTTTAAACACCTCCAGGGATTTAAAAAAATCCACCACTGCTCTGGGCAGCCTGTTCCAATGGTGCTTGACAATCCTTTTGGTGAAGAAAGCTTTCCTAATATCCAATCAGAACCTCCTCTGCAACTTGATGACATTTCCTCTTGTCCTATTGCTTGTTACTTGGGAGAGCAGACTGACCCCTACTTCACAACAACTTCTTTCAGTTAGCTGTAGAAAGCAATACAGTCTCCCTTAAGCCTTCTTTTCTCCATGCATATATTGTATGATATATGAAACAAAATGGTTATTGTAAAAAAATTGGGTGACCACAGAGAAGGTTTGCCCTAACAGAATTTGTTCCAGCTTCCTGGTCCTCTGTAAGACATGAGTGATGTTCTCTGTGGTCATGAAGTCCATAATATAAAATGATGCATTATGAGTGGGATTCAGTTCACTCAACTATATAGTTATTTAATGCCATTTTAGACTCAAAGAAATTCCATGGTTTAGTAAGAACCCTGAGGGCTCTAAAATAATATTGGGAACTTGCTAAAATAATATTTAGAATTTACATTTAGGAAACTGAAATTTAATTTATGTACAGTCATACGTAAGTTGTCGAAATGAAGCACCTGGTTTAAGTTTTTGCATGTTTTTTTATAAGAGTATAATCAAAACCTACATGCAGATGGAAACAAATTCTAGAGACACAGACATCTGTTTTGATCCTATTTTACATCATGATTTTTAGAGATGTCAAATTGATAGATACTGTAACATGCGTAGTTTTCTGCTTGGACAAAAATCATAGTCCAGATTACAGCGGACTGTAAATGGGAAAGGGAGTTTTTCTAGTTTATTAGATAGGTTTCTGTTATCTGGAGCAGTACATATTTAATATAAATAGGACACTTTGAGCTGTACTCCAGAAACTGATGTTGTCAGTCATCACCATTCATTATATGAGACTAAACTGCACTCTTTTTTTCCCATCAGATGTGATTTCAATATTTTTTATTTTGTTAGCCATTTCATTTTTAATCTTCTTTTACAGTTCTTTCTCCTGTTTTTGTCTTGAATTCAGAATCCATGAAACTCTATTTCTGCTTACCAATTGGATCAGAATGTTTGTGAACTCAAGAAATGAGCTTACAAATAACTTTTTCTGTTCTTATGCAGAAGAAAGGTTGTTTGAGGTTTTCTTCTCAATGACACATTCTTTAGCACACTGAAGAATTTCTGTACTTGATGTACCTGACATGTAATGCTTGGAGGAGTCTTGTTTTACTCTTCAAACATTGCACCACACTAAAGCCCTTAAATTTTAAGTACAGAGAGATTATAGCCCAAAAGCAGTTCTGCTTAACAGTGCTTTTCATAAATCCTCACCAATTTTCAGCAGGATTAAAACCAATCACATGTTGTTTGGTTTTAAATAATAAATAAATACAAAAAAAAAGGAAGAGAGAGAGAAAGGAGACAAAATGCAGATAGATTTATATATACCCCACCTCCCACAGTTTTCCTTTCAGCACTGCAATTTTTAATAGGCAAAATGCTGGTGCTTAAACTCTTTTTGTTCTCTACTTCTAGATAACAAAGTGATCACAGAAAATTGGATTTGAGCACTTTCAAGTCTCCTCAACTGTTCCTGCAGATGTGAAGATACTTACTAGCTACGCTGATCTGGATGGCATCCCTTGACTGCCCAAGATTACACATGGTATTTTGGACAGCAAAACCTTCCAAGAAAGTAAGAAATCAGGCCAATGTTATGTGCTTGCACTTGCTGTCCTCAGAACAGCATTGTAGGGCCAAAAACTGAGACCCTTTCACCTCATCATATCTCCATCCTGCTATTAAATACAAAGGCAAATTGCTAACACTGTAGAGCAAAAAGGGAAGTGGTTAGAGGTTTGTTTGTTTGTTTTTAAATACAAGTATAATATTGCACTAAATTTTTGTACTGGAAATAACCCAGACCATCAAAACAACAAAAGGTGGCTTTGTAAAGCTGTATGACCAAGAAAATCCCATCTTTCTTGCCATTTGTATTCAAGTGGGCATTTATCACCCATTGTGCCTACTGGTATAGATGGTGTTTAAAACATAATTTGGTGGTACAAAGACTGAATCTCTTAAATACATTTTTTATTGCTGTTTTATTGCTGATTGGCCATTGCATGCTGGTACAACAAATGGATTTAGAAGGAGGCAGTGCTGTGGCTGTTTCAGATTGCAACATTTTAGGGCCTACAGCAAAGGGCTATTCTGCTTCATATTGTTCAAATAATTGGTTAAATCCTGCAGGTATTTCTCTGGGCTTTTTATAAGTGAGTGAGATCTTTTTAGCAAGAGAAAAAAGTACATTTTTATGCATACTTCTACCTGTATTGTTTTATCAACAAGTATGAATTTATAAGGTCAAGGCTCATCCTTCAAGTAGTCTTCATATTCACATCCACACATGAAAGAAAATGGTTTTAGGAAATGTCAGAATGCTTTATATCAACATTTTGAGAATGAACTAGAATGTTTTATTTCAAAATGTCATTTTCATTTTGAAATTGATTTTTGTAAAGGGTAAGAAAAGGAGGGGAAAAAAAAGCCTTAAATAACTTGAAAATGAAACACAACATTTTCCAGTTTGAAGGAAACTTCCTGATGTTTTTACACCGAAACACATTGATTTAATTATTTTCTCTTTGTTATTGAACTTCAGAGGCTAATATTCTCACAGGTCAAGGTTTTTAGTCAGATTCTAAATCAGTGGTCAACTAAAAGGACACTTTTTGTTCTCTCTTGTTTCCTCAACAGATATACTGTCAGGTGTAGCTTGCACATGTGAATGATGCAAACATGGCTACATGGCTGTGTACTTCTGCCCCTGTTGTGTTTAAAAGCATGTTAGGTACCATAAATTAATATAAAATTAAATTTTGTTCAAGGAAGATCTTCAGTAAAGAGAAAACACAGCAAGGCAGAAAACTGATGTGGACCCACATACAGTCTCTTGTAGGGATCTGCAATCTTTGGATTTCACCTGATTCATTCAGGGCAGCCTTGGATGCAGCAATCATGAGATGGTTGAATTCGAGATCCTCAGGAGAGTGAGAAGAGGGAGGAGCAAGCTCACTGCCCTGGACTTCAGGAAAGAGATTTTGGCCCTTCAGGATGCTGCTTAGTAAGGTTTCATGGGATATAGCCCTAGACAGCTGGGGGGGCTCAAAACTCTTGGTTGATATTCAAGGATCATCTGCTGCAAACTCAAGAGTGTTGCATCCCAACCAGAAGGAAGTGCAGCAGGAGGGCCAGGAGACCTCCTTGGATGGATAAGGAGCTGCTGAGAAAAAATCACAGGAAAAAAGAGGTTTATAAAAGATGGAATCAAGGGCAGACAGCCTGGGATGAATACAGGGATGTTGTGCATGAAGCTAGGGACGAGGTTAGGAAAGCTAAGGGCCAGTATGAATTAAACTTGGCTAGGGATGTGAAAGATAACAGGAAGGGATTCTATAGATATGTAGCAGCTAAAAAACCAGCATAGGGACAACGTACGCCCCCTTCCGGAATCTATCGGGAGAGGTTGCTACTTAGGATTTAGACAAGGCTGAGGTTCTTAATGACTTCTTTGCCTCGAACTTCAATGACAAAGGCTCTGACCACACCACCCAGGTATTGCAAGGCACATGCAGGGACTGTGAGAATGAAGACCCTAGGACCACTGTAGGAGAGGATCTGGTTCAAGACCATCTTAAAAACCTGAATGTACACAAGTCCATGGGACCTGATGAAATCCATCTGCGGGTCCTGAAGGAGCTGGCGAATGAAGTTGCTAAGCCACTGTCCACCATATTTGAAAAATCATGGCAGTCAAGTCAAGTTACCGATGACTGGAAAAAGGGAAATATAACCCCCATTTTCAAGAAGGGGAAAATGAATGACCCAGAAAATTACAGATCAGTCAGTCTCACCTCTGTCCCTGGCAAAATCTGGGAGCAGATTCTCCTGGAATGCATGCTAGGGCACATGAAAAACAACCATGTGTTTGGTGACAGCCATCATGGCTTTATTAGGGGGAAATCCTGCCTGACCAATTTGGTGACCTTCTATGATGAGGCTACAGAAATGATGGACAGGGATGGAACAGCTGATGTCCTCTACCTGGATTTGTGCAAAGTGTTTGACACTGTCCCACACGTTATCCTTATCTCTAAATTGGAGAGACATCAATTTGATAGGTGGACAACTTGGTGGATAAAGAACTGGCTGGATGGCCACATGCAAATATTTGTGGTCATGGCTCAGTGTCTGGCTGGAGACCAGTAACGAGTGGTGTCCCTCAGGGATCAGTGTTGGGACCGGTCTTGGTCAACAACTTTGTCAGTGACGTGGACAGCGGGACTGAGTGTGCCCTCAGCAAGTTTGACAATGACAATGACAATGACAGCCACTCTGGTGGGCTGATGTCAACCTCAGGAAGTTTAACCATGCCAAGTGCAAGGTCCTACACCTGGGTCAGAGCAATCCTAGGCACAGCTGGAGGCTGGAAAGAGAAGAGATTCAGAGCAGCCCTGGGGAGAAGTACTTGGGAGTACTGGTCAATGAGAAAATGAACCTGAGGCAGCTTCAGTGTGCACTTGCAGCCCAGAGAGCCAAGCGCATCCTGGGCTGCATGAAAAGGAGCATGACCAGCAGATCAAAGGAAGTGATCCTGCTCCTTTGCTCTGCTCTCGGGAGACCTCACTTGGAGCATTGTGTGCAGCTCTGGTGTCCTCAAAATAAAAAGGACATTAAACTGTTGGAACAAGTCCAGAGGAGGGCCACGAGGGTGATCAGAGGACAGAAGCACCTCCCATATGAAGACAGGCTGAGAAAGTTGGGTCTGTTCAGCCTGGAGAAGAGAAGGCTGCATGGAGACCTCATAGCAGGCTTCCAGTATCTGAAGGGGGCCTACAGGGATGCTGGTGAGGGACTATTCATTAGGGACTGTAATGACAGGACAAGGGGTAACAGGTTGAAACATAAACAGCTGAGGTTTAGACTGGTTATAAGGAAGAAATTCTTTACTGTGAGGGTGGTGATGTACTGGAATGTGTTGCCCAGGGAGGTTGTGAATGCTCCATCCCTGGCAGTGTTCAGACCAGGTTGGATGAATCCTTGGGTGATATGGTTTAGTGTGAGGTGTCCCTGCACATGGCAGAGATGTTGGAACTAGATGATCTTGAGGTCCTTTCCAACCCTAACTATTCTATGATTCTATCATTCTATGATAGGCTGAGATAGCTGGGGCTGTTCAGCCTGGAGAAGAGAAGGCTGTGTGGAGACCTCATAGCAGCCTTCCAGTATCTGAAGGGGGCCTATAGGGGTGCTGGAGAGGGACTATTCATTGGGGACTGTGGTGACAGGACAGGGGTAATGGGTTAAAACCTAAACAGGGGAGTTTTAGATTGGATATAAGGAAAAAATTCTTTACAATTAAAGTGATGAGGCACTGGAATGGGTTGCCCAGGGAGGTTGTGAATGCTCCATCCCTGGCAGCATTCAAGGCCAGGTTGGATGAAGCCTTGCGTGACATGCTTTAGTGTGAGGTGTCCCTGACCATGGCAGGGGGGTTGGAACTAGGTGATCTTAAGGTCCTTTCCAACCCTAACTATTCTATGATCTGTGAATCAGACAGCTTAATTACAGGAATCCCTTCTGATCAGTAGGGTGACAACAGCCAAGAGCTAACTACGCATTAGTGACTTCTTCTGGTTCACTGCACATTCTGATGAGGTCATGAATACTAAATTCTTTTTGCAATTGTTAATATTGAAAGATTTTTTTTTTACAAGACGTACACAGAGTCCAACATTATAAACAACGTAAGAGGAAATGTTGTAACAAATAAAAAACAGATCAGTCTGACATCGATTCTAATTAAAAATATGCAAAACACTAGCTTAAAAATTAACTGTAATCTTTTAATCTTGTGACTATCCTTACCCTTTAAAAATCTTGGTCTAAAAGGCAACATTTAGGCAAGTTCTGATTCATACCATTGTGTTAGATGAGGCTTATTTTAATAGCGTGAGCAAGTCAGGCAAACAATTACCTCTGTCTCACACTCATTCACAAACTCTTTTCTCCAATGCCATTAACCTACCTGGTTATTATAAAGGACTTGTCACTTCTCTAAACTCTAACTTA
The DNA here is from genome assembly GCF_012275295.1 of Melopsittacus undulatus. NCBI lineage: Eukaryota > Metazoa > Chordata > Aves > Psittaciformes > Psittaculidae > Melopsittacus > Melopsittacus undulatus. The sequence continues at coordinate 6,503,558 of NC_047557.1, forward strand.
GACACGTTATTCATCATATTCTAAGAATGTACCAACAAAGAAATAGAAGCTAAAACTATTACTAGTAACAATTAGTGCAGTATCATGTAAGGTGAGCTTTGAAACCCATTTCCTATTTTTGACAAAATAAAGGTCTAGTTGTTCAAGCCTGGGAGGGTGTTTCAGAACACACAGTTTTAGTGCTCCATCACAATTTAGTGAAAAAAATAATAAAAACTAAATATAAGCAAATTAAATCAATCAATTAAAACTACCTGAATATATTCATGCTACAGAGACTTTTCCTCCTTAAATGACCGTGTAGTCTCTCTTTTTCACACACTCAGATAAAAAACAAAGAAAGAAAAGAGAACTGGTGTGATTTGTCATGCCCAGAGATAGTAGAGCCAATTTAAACAGTTTATTTTCACTCCTGGTCCCTTATCTCTTTTCCCTTGCACATTACTGTTGGACTCGATGATCCTAAAGATCTTTTCCATCTAAATGATATTATGATTTTATTTTCGGTCCAAGCTCCTTCTTCCCCTGGCTTCCTCATTTGTTATGTACACCTTGCACAGATTTAGGCATTCATTTGATTTGTCTCTGGGCTGATTCAGTTCTCTTATGTTGTAGTAAAAATATTCACTTTATTGTCAAATGTTTTAAATGAATGTGAGTGATAGACAAAGAAAAGGGGAGGGAGGAAGTCAGCTCACTCCTTTTCAGCAGTAGTGAGTCTTTTAATTAGGTTTCTGTCATAACACAGAACTTCAACCTCATAAATTTTTCTCCTTTTCTTTGAATTGAATATGATAATCTGGTTTCCAAAATAGTGATATTATTTACTTTAGCTAAAATCAATGGCTATAATACTATACAGAAGTCAGACTATAAGAGCAAATATCTCCAGTTGGAGTGGATCCCTGTGAAACTCTGTAGTCAGTCCTTAATGAGCTGCCAGAGCAGTTCATTGCTGAATAAGAGTATATCTACCTGATACGGAGAAGGTGTATAAGATAATGAAAAAATAGATAATAGAAAATATTTACTAAAACCCCCTCTGATTAATTACCTGAAGATAACATAACCAATTCTTTTACCAAATTATTGGACAAAAGTTTATTTAATCTTCCACATTTTATAAAAATGTCATTTTGCAACAAAGATTTATCATAGGAGGAGACTTCAAAAATCTCACATATGTTTTATCCTTTCATGAGACTAGCAAAGTTCAGAACCCCATTGTGCTAATACTTGTATGAACCAGTCCTTTCCTCAAAGTACTTGCAGTTTAGACAGGTAGGGACAAAGCAATAGGGATAAGGAATTTTTGAGAGAAATTCATGAAACAAAGAATGATTACATGTTTCACCTGCTCAGATTTGGTAGACATTTACTGGAGATGTATGATGAGACTATACAATATAATTGCCTGCTCCACACCAGACGAATAACTTTCCCCAGCCTTACCAGTAATGGTGGAGAGGCTGCTGGGGCCATCATTCCCAGCCCAATGTATTAGTAGAAAGTGAAGTTATTACAGTTTTGGCTAATGTTCAGCATTGCAATTTACACCAGCAAATATTTGAAAACACCATGCATTCAGTACAGAAATGGGACAGACACCTATGGCTAGGCAGATCTCTTCAGATCCTGCAGTGAAATCCCCAGATGCTGCTAAATCAGAGTCCACAACAACTGTAATGCAGTGAGAAGGACTTGAGGGTGTTGGTCGATGAGAAAATGAACATGAGCCAGCAGTGTGCGTTTACAGCCCAGAAAGCCAACAGTATCCTGGGCTGAATCAAAAGGAACATGACCAGCAGGTCGAAGGAGGTGATCCTGCCCCTCTACTCTGCTCTTGGGAGACCCCACTTGGAGTATTGTGTGCAGTTCTGGTGCCCTCAACATAAAAAGGACATGGAACTGTTGGAACAAGTCCAGAGGAGGGCCACGAGGATGATCAGGGGACTGAAGCACCTCTCATATGAAGAGAGGCTGAGAAAGTTGGGGCTGTTCAGCCTAGAGAAGAGAAGGCTGCATGGAGATCTCATAGCAGCCTTTCAGTATCTGAAGGGGGCCTACAGGGATGCCGGGAAGGGACTATACATTAAGGGCTGTAGTGATAGGACAATGGGTAACGGGTTCAAACTTAAACAACAGAGGTTTAGATTGGATATAAGGAAGAAGTTCTTTACTGTGAGGGTGGTGAGGTACTGGAATGTGTTGCCCAGGGAGGTAGTGAATGCTCCATCCCTGGCGGTGTTCAAGGTTGGATGAATCCTTGGGTGATATGGTTTAGTGTGAGGTGTCCCTGCTCATGTTAGGGGGGTTGGAACTAGATGATCTTAAGGTCCTTTCCAACCCTAACTATTCTATGATTCTATGATTCTATGAATGGAGAAAACTCTCCCATGTCCCAAAACCAAGATTTAGCAGAGAAAAAGACTTTTGCCATTGGCATATTTCCTGAACCTTATTTTGGAAATTTTCCCATCATTAATTTATAGATATTAAATGAACAATGATTAGCAGAATTAGCAATAAAAGATGTTGGCAATTGTTGAAGCTGTAAGTCACAGTCTGGCAAAAAAATCAAACAACTGGGATAGTATCTTAAGCAAAGAAACGCAATTTAACTGTGATTTAAAATATGCTTCTCTCTTTTTTGATAGTTATTTAAATAAAAATTAATCATTAAACACATATTTCAGGAGGATTAAAGGCATCTATATCTGTGCATATTTATTACCATTAGCATAATATCAGTTGGAAATTGTGCTCAAAGTGCTGTTAAGTGACTGTATGCAACTGTACTCTGGAGTTTCACTTGCAGCTAACATCACTCACACTATTTCTGTCGGGTATCCCATCTGTTTTACACCTATAAGTTGATAGGAAAGAACATGAAGTCTCTTGGTGGTCAGTGCTGATGGTCATACATATCTTGTATGTTCAGCTATTGAAGTACCACACGACAGGGAGAAGGTGTAAATTACCCAGAAGCTGTCTGATTGGTGGTGCATACTCGAAACAGCTGTAAGGGGTTCTGAACAAAGCACAGCAGTTGTAGTGAGAAAACTATTAGCATATGCATGAATAAGTTGGTGTGAAAATGCTGGCTATCAACATGCAATGTGTACTGTATTCCAGCTGAGTAGGTATAAAAAACATCCTCTTGACACAGAAGTGTGAATTTCAGGGAGACAAGCCTGACGAAAGCCAAAGATTTGTATTTGTTTCATTTGTTTAGATGAAGGGTCATATACTTTTCTGGTGTTATTATGTTATCACTGGACGAATTTTGCCCAGCTTAAGACAAAGAAAGCAAGCTGGTGAATAGCACAAAATAATAGGATGACAACTGTGTAGGACCAAGAATCACAACAGGTTTTGATCTCGTCCTTTGAGGACACAGATGTAACTTTCTCACTGGTAGTACTCATCAGAACTTCTGTGCTTTCACCAAGCTACCCAGAGGTCATGACCCAGTCTTCTGTATGGCTCTTTATTGTATGTGCTTGTTAAGACTACCACTAAAAATCAAACGAGAAACAGAGCCATTCCTTTGCTGGAGAGCATAAAATCTGTCCATTGAAAAAGGACACTTGAAAATCCTGCTCCTGGGCACCTAGGGCATTTCAGCCATTCACAATTTATATTTATTTGAAAAATCGTGTTGCTTGGCAGTCTTTTCTAATAGCAATATAATAGTATTGCAGCTGGAATTTAATGGTACACTATTACACTTCAGGGCAACCACAGCACAAGTGTATCAATTCTGGGATGAGTCAATGGTGAAAGAGCAATATTGAGGTCATATTTTTCCTCCTTCTGTACATCAGTGGGACTGAAGTATAGGACTTTTGGCAGAAATGTAAAAGATTATTTTGCAGTGATCTAGTTTTATTCCAGACAAATTTCTATATATCTTACTTGAAGCTTTGTGGTGCTGCCTTGTTCTGTTCTCTGACAGGATCTGTCACAGGGATATCAGAAGAGTTACCAACAGAACAATAAATAGCATGATCATCTACCTCAGTTGCCTTTTTTTTAATATAACTTTTCTACATTCCTTGGAACATATCTTCTGTCATAGGTACAGTGAACAGATGGTTGACACAGCACATTGTGGAAAGCAGAAAGACTTTCGTTGATTCAGAAGCACTCTTAATCCAGAATTTGAGAAAATGTCATCTCTTTTGCTATTAAACTTTGGATTTGCAGCTGATTGACATGAAAGTTTTAAAATGAGAGCAAACCAGACATATTCCATATTTTGCTTTAGGGGTTTTTGTTTCACTAACTCGTTTAGGGAGAAAAGGTGTCAGACCATAAGACTGGCCACACTGGATCAGACCAGAGATTCACCTAGGCCCATGTCCACTTTCCACAACTTGCTAGCAATTGATAACTAAAGCAAACCAGAATAACAGGCAGGTTTACAATACATTTTCCTAGTCTATTTTTATATCCTTCAGTGGTTTATGCCTTGGAAACTTCTTGGGCTAGAGACTGCATACGTGTATTTAGAGGCTTAGGTGGATTTACCTTTCATTTCTTTGTCTAATCTTTTTCTTGAACCCAGGTAAATATTGAACTATTAGACTAATGAAATAGCAAATACAATTTTCCCCATCATTTTGCATCTATCTGACAGCTTACATATATAAACATTTGTTTATATACAGGTATAAATATAATTGTATAGATAGATACATATAAAATAGCAATTATAAATGAAACAGAACAGGTTTCCATGTTATTGTCATTGCTGCATTGAACACCTTCCAAGAAAAATTAAAAGGAATGGAAAAATCTCAAGTCAACCTCACACCCAAGAGGATCACAAATCTCTGTGGGCCTGATAAACTAAATTACCCTGTACTGATCTGCATTTAGTTGTTTAAATTCAGAAAGCAGTCATCATGGATTCAGAGATACATGAAGAGTATGTACTTTTGCAGTTTAGTGATTAAAGTCCTTATCTAAGTGGCTGAAGATCTTAGACTACTGTCAAGATTATTTTAATTAATTATATTTTAAAAGCCTAGCACTGGATAAGATAAATAAACAATCCTACAAACAGATAAGACAATTTAAACCTTTTCTTTTACAGGAGAATACTAAAGTGAAAGTCTGCTTTCTTTTGTTGTTCCTCTGCAGAATTTGCTGTTGAATAGCTGAGTTTCAAAGATGGGGACAAGTAAGCATCTGGACTCTAGATATTTATGATATTCCCGTGATTTGTGCTGGTACATAACCAATATAACCTTATGGGCTTGTACAGACCTGGCAGTACAGGGTCTCTAGACTGAATATGTAAGTCACATATGTAAAGAACAATAGCTTTTTATGCTATTTGGGACTGGTGGAGTCTATAGTGCGTTTTCAAACTTTAGCTAGGAACCTATCAAGAGTGAGCAGATCATGTAAAGAAAATAGGAGGGGGAAAATTCTGAAATGGATTAAAACTGAGGATGAAGCGTACCCTACCACGGACATCAGGCACCTCACTACATCAGGACATGGTCAACTTGTAACTCCATCACATGCATTCCACATCAGGAGGACTGAAAATTTCAACACTGTAACTCAGTGGCACACTGGAAGTATAAGAATGAAAGCAAAGAGGACTATTAAGTTTTCTGAATAGCAATTTTAGCTCTAAAGGGCTTTTCTGTGTTAATTTTCACCATGTGTATTGGTACAAGTACTAATAAGAAAAGAGAATTAAGCTTTTATTAGACGGTTAAACATTAATTAAACTGACAATAAAGTGCTAGCTCTAAATATGGCAGGCAGTGTTCCCTTTTGCACCAACAACATTTTGAGTTTAATACTACCAAGATCTAGTAGATTTTGGACATGCATCCTAAGCAGTTTTCTTCACTATGTATCACAGAATCACAGAATCCCAAAGGTTGGAAGGGACCTCAAAAGATCATCTACTCCAACCCACCTGCAAGAGCAGGGTAACCCAGAGTACATCACACAGGAACTTGTCCAGGTGGGCCTTGAATATCTCCAACGCAGGAGACTCCACAACCCCCCTGGACAACCTGTTCCAGTGCTCTGTTACTCTCACAGTAAAGAAGTTCTTCCTGATGTTCACATGAAAACTCCTATGCTCCAGTTTACACCCATTGCCCCTTGTCCTACCACTGGATATCACTGGAAAAAGCCTAGCTCCATCATCCTGACACCCACCCTTTACATATTTGTAAACACTGATGAGGTCACCCCTCAGTCTCCTCTTCTCCAAGCTAAAGAGACCCAGCTCCCTCAGCCTCTCCTCATAAGGGAGATGTTCCACTCCCTTAATCATCTTTGTGGCTCTGTGCTGGACTCTTTCAAGCAATTCCCTGTCCTTCTTGAACTGAGGGACCCAGAACTGGACACAATACTCCAGATGTGGCCTCACCAAAGCAGAGTAGAGTGGGAGGAGTATGTGAGTAACAGTACTAAAAGGCATACACAGAGTCAATTCATTTGGTCTTATTTATCTGTAAAATTTCCCCTTATTACTGAACTTTGATCTGCATTAAACTCCATGGACAGATAGTATAGATAATAGGTGAGTTGTTAGCATTTTAAATCTCGGAGCCACCTGAGGATAGCAGGCATGAGAATCCTTGTTTCTCACAGAAGAAGGGTCTGGAATCAAGGCCAAATAAGTTCAGTTTGCTCAAATCTCCAGTTGAGATTTGAAGAACTGTAAATTAATTTAGGCAGGCCAATTTGGCTGCCACTGTTATCAAGTGAAAACCCAGTACTTTAGATACTTAAAATTTCTAAGTTTTTTTACGCCTTTACAGAAGCTGAAGGTGCTAAATGATGTTTAAGGATCACTATATTGGACATAAGGGCATAAATATTGCATAAAGGTCACCTTAACAGCATAATTTCCTTTTGGGATTTGGTTTCTTGTATATTACGTACTAACATGGAATATAAATTACTATTATATGTACTAATTAGGAATAAACTGATAAAGGTAAAAAACAATTATAGTAACAGCAAAGCAGATCTGGAAGTGGAAAAAAAAAAAAAAAAGACAGACCCCTATGGGTAGGACATCAATTTCAGGTTCTGCCTTAGGCAGGATATTTGAAGGATAGTGGGGTGAGAAAGAAGAACACAACAGTGAATCAGAACTTTTAAAGCTCAGAGCAAAACCTGCTAGTAAGATAATCCAAGAGGTACTGCATCACTTTTAAAAAGAATATGTAATCAATAAATAACCATTTGCCACAATCCTTGATTTGCCACAGATCTCAGTTCTTGGTCCTGGAGTAATTTGTTGGATATAAAATAAAGCAAAGCAAAGCAGAACTAAACCAAACAAACCTGTAAAATAAAGTAAAATTAAGTAAAGTAAAAGAAAGGAAAAGAAAAAAAAAGAAAGGAAAGGAAAGAAAAAAGAAAAAAAAAAAGAAAGGAAAGGAAAGAAAAAAGAAAAAAAAAGAAAAGAAAAGAAAAGAAAAGAAAAGAGAAAAGAAAAGAAAAGAAAAGAAAAGAAAAGAAAAGAAAAGAAAAGAAAAGAAAAGAAAAGAAAAGAAAAGAAAAGAAAAGAAAAGAAAAGAAAAGAAAAGAAAAGAAAAGAAAAGAAAAGAAAAGAAAAGAAAAGAAAAGAAAAGAAAAGAAAAGAAAAGAAAAGAAAAGAAAAGAAAAGAAAAGAAAAGAAAAGAATGCATTTATGAACAGTGAAATGACTGGGAATTTCTAATTTTGGTTGTAATGATCCTACTCTCCCCTTTTTCAAATGTTATCCCTAATTCTGTAGTGCACCATGCCATCACAAAGACTTCCATTTAATCAAATGCCTTCCGCACCTGGGACACTGCTAGTCAATATGTGGTAAACAACCATGTGAACCAATCTAAAGTGGGGACGCTATGTTTCAGAGAGATCCATTGATCTCAAATGGCAGAGTTAGTCTTCTTTTGTAAAAAGAATCTTTCAAATAAAGCTACTTGAGTGTTTGAAAGTGTGAGTACTTTGATGTTTCAAAGCCTCAATTATTTAGGTACCACAGAGCTGAGCATTGTGTATCTGCCAAAGTCTCCTTTTAAAAGCTCAGATGGCTAAGATGTCATGTTCTGTTCAAAGTCTTCTGGTGACTGAAATTAAGAGAAAAGCCCTTTCATTTTAGTGACTCCTAAGGCTCTCCCAGCATCCACTCTGTTGTGCTTCAGCATGACACCACTAAATGCTTGCTTGCAATTTGAGTACATTGTCAACAGAGCAGATGGATTCCAACTAAGGAAGTGGTATTTATGTTGATAGGCTGTGGTAAAAGCAAAATAAACAAACAACTACACTCCCCTCTCCAGCTTCTGGTATCTCTTATTAAGGGATAAGATTCAAGTGCCTGTCTGAAAAGTGGTTATACTGATGCCATCATTTTTAATAATAATTAATTCAGTCTTTGTTTCCAGGACTAAAGGCAAGTGTTCACCTATCCTCAATTTACTGCAGTTGAGAAGAAAGTAATTTCATCAATGATGTTTCATGCTGCTTTCTCTTATTACTAACATTTTATTGATTATTTCTATGTAGATTCCTGAGCTAAGTTACATTACAATAGTTCAGCAAGATGGCAAGATCTGGCCAACAGAGAAAAATGTGATATCCAGGCAGCACTAAGACCACCCTTTAGAAAAATTGTTGAATAGAATAGTTGAGAGAGGCAAGGAACGATTCACAGGTGGTATTGTGTGAAGACACAGGCTCAACCCAACTTTATGCTCATAACTGAGGTACTTAGGCTAGAACACCTTAGATAAATTACTCTCTGCTCCCTCTTTAGCTGCTGGAAAGCTACAGCAACCTCCAGGGTGATTTTTTTTTTTACTAAGGAGAGTAAATTGCCACTTCAGGAAGTATATTTTTCTCTTTTGATTATATAAATAGACTAAGGTACTAAGTAAATGGTCTTAGCTTAATTCAGTGGAATTAATCTTTGCCTTTATTCCTGTTCCTGAAATAAGATGTGTCCCCTGATTAAAAAGGGGAAATAATATGAAGAAAGAAGTAAAAGACAGGTGGGAGAATTAAAGGTGTAACAAGCAAAGAGATAATAGACCCAAGTCCTTTAAATATCAGTATAATTTCCCATTCCTTAGGGTTGAGTCTAACGTTGAGACTTTGGGCAAAAGATGGAAACAGCTCTGAAAAGACAGACTATTCAGTCATTGTCCAGTACTGGATTTTTCATATCTCTTTCTTTGGACCAGCAGCTTGAAACAATGCAGCAGTTCCTGCTCTGCAATGAAGTGGAACAGGGCAGGAAGTTGTCCTCTCTTGATGTCATATAACCACACAATTTTCACACATTGGGCCTTTCATTTTCATGCTCAGTGAGTATTCAGATTGTGGCTGGAGAACAGTGGTTTAGGGCACAATCAGGTAGAGTATGGTACCCTTCAGCTGAAGCTAGATGAATCAAAGGGCAAGTCTGGGTGTTAAAGAGCTGGGTCTTCCGCAAGTCAATTTTCCATAAGTGGTGCTAAGATGAACATCTTTAAGCAGTAGTCCTGTTTTCAGCTGGTAGAGAATTATTTTTTTTTTTCTTAGTAGCTGGTCCAGTGCTGTGTTTTGGATTTAGTATGAAAATAATGTTGATAACACACTGATGTTTTAGTTGCTGGCAAGTATTTCTTCTCCTAAACAAGGACTATTCAATTTCAATTATTACATTGTTCTTTTCTCAACCTGTGGGTTTTTACAATTTCCCAGTTCGCTTCCCCAGCTCACAGGGGGAAATGAGAGAGTGACTGAGAAACTGCATGGTGCTTAGTCATAGGCTGGAATTAAACTACAGTAGCGGTTCTTTTGTTTGGTCTACTCAGGTGTTGGTACTTATTGCAACAAAACTATTACCTGCTGCTATTTCATAAAGTACCTTGTTCTACCATGTGAACACAAACTACTTTTTCTTTTTTTCTTTTTGTTTTCTTTTGTTTGCTACTCTTCCCCTGAGAGAATAGCATTATCTACAGATACAGATTTTAGCCCGATTGTAATTGTGCTGTTATCATGTTGTCAATAAGGAAGATCTTTCAGCTTCAAGGAGGTTGACACAAGGGTATACAGGTAGTGGGTGTGGAGACTGCTGATGGAAGTGACTTAGGTCAACTGAGAATTGCAGGATTCACTATGGGCACCCCAGGAGTTAGAAACCTGACATTAAGGACTGTGAACTTCCCTGTAGCTGTAATATGAACTTTAATTTCATCATTTCACCATTATCTTCAACTAAAAGACCTCTCTCAAGAGAAGTGCAATCTTCTATCCATGCTGCTATGTGCTGAGCTTTGATTTGAGCAAGGGAAAGATCTGCTAGGGTTTTTTTCCTTTTTTTTCTTTGTAATGAAAACATATACCTTGCAATATGGAACCACATTTTTCACCATATTTTCACTCACAAGCACCCTGGAAAAATGGTTTGATTTGCTATTAGGCACTTTTGCCATATTTATAAACTAAAAAACCAAGGAACTCAAGCCAGGAAATCATAATTTTCCTTTCTTTATTTTAAGGCCAAGACCTGGATAAGTTTTCTATTCAAGCAAACCCATAAGAGAATTTAATCACACTATTTTGAGAGAATTTGACACTTTGATCACACTCAGTCTTTTCACAAAATTATGTGAGGAGTTACCAGGAGAGAAAAGTGCAACATAATGATTTAGATAATTAGTTTAATTTGTTTGAGTTTGTTGTTTCAACTACCTTTAAAGAATTCACTTCTAATTGAAAACAAAAACTGGGGAATTTAATTACACTGACTCCATCCTGACATGGAAAGAAGGGAGAAATATCAGCATGGTTTGTCTTCCTTGAAATCTCAGCTACTGTATGGTGGATGCCAATTAGAAAGATAGATGGACACTTCAAGCTCCTCCATGCCCTTATGTTGAGCAACCTTTTTAATTATCACTGTTTTGTGTAGCACAGACAGGTAGGTAGTCACATGATTCTGAATCAAGTTAGAGGCTCTACACCGGGTGCATCAAATGCCTCATTTTGGTGTACCTCCCTATGACAATATCAAGTAGAGAACAAGGATATAGCTGTTGTCTGTAAGAAGAAAAGGGCAGACCATATTTTTGTTATGGAGATAAAACTTCAGGTCAGCACAGGTTTTAATTATTTTTTAGTTGCAGTTTCAAAATATAAGGGGAGGAGAGAGAAAGAATTCAGCAGGAAGAGAAAAGAAAGGGAAAAACATAGGAAATAATAATAAAAATAATTTAAGCTAACTAGTAAGCTAAAGTGCCTTTAATTTTTCTGGTTTATTAAAATATATTCAAGTCTCTGATGGTGTATGAAATCTGGTATACCATCAATTACAATCTCAAAAGATTTCTGAAACATTTTTTAAGAGAGAAGAAAGTAAATTATGGGTTTGTCTTTTAAAGTGTGTTTTATTATGTCATTACTTCAAATAATGTCAGTAACTCGGTACCAGTTTGAATGGTTATGGAACATTTGTAATTCAAGGGGGTGTGATTATCAGTGTATATTCTGGTATAAAAAAGACTTTAGCCAGATTACTTTTTATCGGCTCATGAATTTAGATGCAGTTCCTTTAGCTCCATAATGCAGCTGTCTGGGGGTAGATATATGCAGTCCTCCAGATTGGCTGCCATTGAAAACTTGTAGTGTGAAACTTGATAGTTAGTACTGGGAGGAACTCTACTGGCTCATGGGTAAAGACCCTTTGAATCTAAAAAAAGGGGAAAAAATAATAGTGAAAGTCAGCCAGCCATTTCACAAGCTCAGATCTGTTTTTGCAACTCATCCTGTGGACAAAATGTACTGGTCAATCACCTGAAGTCATTCAGTAGATTTAATGCATGTTTTAGCTTCTTCTCCCAACAGACAAACCCTGTACTGTCTCTGACACGAAACCATTAATTTAAATGCCAAATTCATTCTTTCTGCTTACTGTGTTTGCATTTAGATTCTAAAAACCATTTGCAAAATTAGGAGTGGGGGCAGAAGTAAAGGTTGGCAAAATTCACACTGCCAGCAATTTTCCATCCATTGAAGATTAAATGCAGCACATTCTGTGTATACCTATGTGATTATCACACAGAGCACAATAACTCTGCAACTTCAAATTATTTAATTGACAAGCTGCATGCCTCTGAAAACAGCCAGTGGAGTAATGCAGAAGTTATTCATTTGAACTTGATCAAATGTTTTTTAAAAGATGACAAAAAAGCTTTCTTATGAAGGAAGATATATGTCCTGGATCTGGTTAACGAAGATTAGCGTAGGACTAATACAATGTATATATTTCTCTCAGGACCTAGCTATATGTAGGCACAGCTTACTAACTGATCTGTTGGAGTTGGACTTTCGTCAGCTGTACCCTGTAATTAGAAGACTCTTTTAATAGGTACAGATGAAGATTAGGAAGTAAAGGACATATTTTTTAGGAGGGAAAAAAGCCCCCTAGGATGTATTTCAGGAAAGTAGGTAAGTTTAGGAAATACATAAGCACTATGAAGGGAAGGAAAGGAAAAATGTAACAGTTTCTTACAGTTCCTGAGCAGTCCCTGCCCTTGAAGGATATTGAGAGTATTGGCTACATTCACAACAGATTTTGGGAACTGAGATCCTCAGTATTCTGGGACCTAGCTTGGACAAGACTTCTTGTCGGTGAGGACTGCAAAGCTTCGATTTTCTAAAATGAAAACAAGAAAGAGATAGAAAGCAAAGTTATTCCTTTCTCTCCTAACATGTGTGGAAGAAGTTGCAGAATGCCTCAGCTCATTATTCCCAGAGAAATTCAGAACTGGTTTAATACATTGTAGTGCAGAAACACAAGGGGAAAAAGAACCTGTACTTAATGCCGTGTGTAAAATGTTTCACAGGATTATTATGGTCATCAGGTTTTTGTAAGTACAAAAATACATATTGAGAAGAGCTGACTTTTTTGGGTTAGACTTGTGAACCAGTATCTTGGTGTTTGCTGGGAGGTCTCAATGTGCATCACAGAAAACTTTATAATTCATCCGCCTGCTGTTAAAAACTGTTAAACTTGCTTAAAACACAAACAGTTTGTCATTTATTTTGTTTCAGGTGATTTTAAAATTACACTGTTGTTAAGTGCTTGTCATATGTTAACCACAACTTGCAAGGATCTACAGAACCCATTGATGTCTCTCCAGTCCAAACACTTCAGTGATAGTGCTTAATATTACTATAATATGAATCAAAATATTTGTTTTCAGGGATTTATTTCTTTTTAATTACTATGGGAAAGATACAAAAATTCTAAGAAAGAAGAATCTGACTTAGCAGGAGCACAAGGGAAAGACAAGTTTGGATGAAGCCCTTAGTACAGGGAAGCTTTGACCCTGTTCCTTCTCCTTTAAAACCCATTCTGTAAAAGCAGTAAAAGAAGTAATGCAAACCAGGGTGTAATTTATGTGTTGTTGGTACAGCACTTTGTGGATGTAAAGCACTATGCAAGTGCCCTAATTAGTATTATCAGGTGAGCTTCCCCTTGCGTAAAAGAGAAAAATTGCATCTATATAATTGCTGTGTCCTGAATCTCTTGGAATTTTTAATTGATACACTAAGGCTGAAGCTTAAGGTAAGGTACTGTTTTCTTTATTGACTATACCTACCTTTGCTGGTGGCCTACCGAAATTTCTCAGTATATTTATAGAATCATAGAATAGTTAGGGTTGGACAGGAACTTAAGATCATCTAGTTCCAACCCCTGTGCCATGGGCAGGGACACCTCAACGCTAAACCATCTCACCCAACTCATCTCACCAAGCCATCTCACTCTATCTAACCTGGTCTTGAACACTGCCAGGGATGGATCATTTACAACTTCCCTGGGCAACCCATTCCAGTGCCTCACCAATCTTACAGTAAAGAACTCCCTTCTCATATCCAGTTTAAATTTCCCCTGTTTAAGGATTAACATGTTAGCCCTTGTCGTAGCACTACAGTCCCTGATGAAGAGTCACTACCCAACAACCTTATAGGCCCTTTTCAGATACTGTAAGGCTGCTATGAGATCTTCCACGCAGCCTTCTCCTCTCCAGGCTGAACAGACACAATTTTCTCAGCCTGCCTTCACGCAGGCGGTGCTCCAGTCCCCTGATCATCCTCGTGGCCCTCCTCTGGACTTGTTCCAACAGTTTCATGTCCTTTTCATGTTGAGGACACGAGAAGTGCACACAATACTCCAAGTGTGGTCTTACGAGAGCAAAGTAGAGGAGCAGGATCACTTCCTTTGAACCGCTGGTCACGCTTCTTTTGATGCAGCCCAGCATATGGTTGGCTTTCTGGGCTGCAAGCACACACTGAAGTCAGTGTTTCTCATTGACCAGCACTTCCAAGTCCTTCTCCACAGGGCTGCTCAGAATCTTTCTGCCCGACCTGTAGTTGTGCCTGGGATTGCTTTGACCTAGGTGTAGGACCTTGCACTTGGCATGGTTAAAATTCATGAGGTTGGCATCAGCCCACCTCACAAGCATGTCAAGGTCCCTCTGGATGGTATTCCTTCCCTCCAGCATATCAACTGAACCACACAACTTGGTATCATTGGCAAACTTGCTGGGGAAGCACTCAATCCCGCTGTCCACATCACCGACAAAGTTGTTGACCAAGACCGGTCCCAACACCGATCCTTGAGGGACATCACCCATTACTGGTCTACGGCTGGACATTGAGCCATTGGCCACAACTCTTTGCATGTGGCCATTGTTGTGGTTTAAGCCCAGCTGGCAACCTGGATCTACACTGTCTCTCACTTACTCTCCCCATGGCCCTTCCTCTCCCTGCTCCCGGAGTGAGTGGGAGGATGTCATGGTTTGAGCATGTTTTGAGGGTGTTTTTTGTTCAAGGTTTTTTCCAGCCAGGTGGAGGAGGGGAGTCCGGGAGAAAGGAGAGACAGGACACCTGACCCAGGCTAGCCAAAGAGGTATTCCATACCATAGCACGTGATGCACAGGAGGCATACTGGGAAAGAGAAAAGCTGGAGGGTAGGGCTGGAGGAGAGCTCTAGAGGAAAATGGAGGAGGGAGCACGTGGTGCTCGGCCAGGCAGGGTGGAGTGAGTTATGGGTCGGTGGCTGGTGGGGTGTTGTATTCTTTTCACTTGCTGTTTGCTGTATCATTATTATTTGTAGTAGTAAATGGCAGTAGGGGTTTTGTGTTATGCCTTAGCAATTAAACCGTTCTTATCTCAATCCGTGGGGGCTACATTCTTTGGATTCTCCTTCCTAACTCTCCAGGAGTTGGGGGACTTGGTTTAAACCACGACGTTTTTTTGGCGCCCAACGTGGGGCCCGAGGTTTTGAGATAAGAACAGATCTGAGCAGATTTATGGTCTCTTGTCACAATGCTGATTTATTGGCTCTTAGAGGTTTTTCTCTGGATCTCGCTGTTTCGGGATTTTGCCGGGTACTTTGTGTATGGATTGGATGTGTTTGTGTCGGAGGCTTGTAATACGGTGGGGCTCCGGCAGCAGGGGGGGATGGACGTGGCCATGGACTTGGACTTGTACCAGGCCGTCCCGCTGCTCTTCGCCGTCCTTGTCCTTATCCTCGTCGTCATCTGCGTGGAGCTGTGTGAAGCCAGGAAGGAGCGGCCCCGGGAGCAGGCGGCAGCTGAGGCTGCCAGGGAGATCGGCACGGGGAGCCAAACGGCTGTGGCAGAGCAGCGGGAACAGGCTGGGGAGGAGCGGAGCAGGGCGGTAGCTGAGCAGCGGGACCAGGCAGCGGGGGAGGTGAGTCCCACGGCCATTCCCGACCCTCCGACAGCCGAGAGTGTCCCCCGGAAGTCGCCCGCCGACCCCCAGCAGGATGCAGGAGACCACGCAGCACTTCCCAGCAAGGCAGTGGAGGAACCGAGTCCTGCCGCCATTCCGAACCCCGCAGCGTCCAAAAATATTCCCCGGAAGTCACCCGCCGAGCCCCAGCAGGATGCAGGAGACCACGCAGCATTTCCCAGCAAGGCAGAGAAGGAAGATCCGGACTCGGGAAAAGAGAAGCTGGTGGTGGGAGAACTGGCAAGCACGGCAGCTACATCAGCCCCAGTGACAAGTGCAGCAGCATCATCTGAGAGTTCTGATGGTTTTGAATGGCTTTTGGGTGCCCTTGGGACCTGCCTGCTGATTATGATAGGGATCAGCCTGTTGGCACACACACAGAGTGTGTTCTACCCACAACCATTTTGTCTGATTCAAAAGTTAAGCAGAGTCAGGTTTGGGTCTTGTCTAAGGTTAGACAAGTACATAGGAGCACCAGGAGACTGTCCCCAAGGCTGGACAGTCATGAGTGGCAGGGCATGTGGGACAGTATGGCCAAGTATCTGATCCACTGGGCCCCTCCAGTGCTTTGGAAGCATTGCAGGTGGAAGGCAGCTGTATGGAGTCTCCAGCAGCAAGCTGTAGAACTGCTGAAGGGGATGGTGAATGATTTTGAGCCTGGTGGGCCCAGATACTTCAGGCCATCCGTCCAGAGATGCAACATAGAGATGTCTCATGATCGAGGGGTGGACTTAAGAGTGATGGTGTATTTGAAAGTTAGGATCTGGGCATGACGTGAATGGTATGGAATAAGGGGTGGATAATGTCATGGTTTGAGCATGTTTTGAGGGTGTTTTTTGTTCAAGGTTTTTTCCAGCCAGGTGGAGGAGGGGAGTCCGGGAGGAAGGAGAGACAGGACACCTGACCCAGGCTAGCCAAAGAGGTATTCCATACCATCGCACGTGATGCGCAGGAGGCATACTAGGAAAGAGAAAAGCTGGAGGGTAGGGCTGGAGGAGAGCTCTAGAGGAAAATGGAGGAGGGAGCACGCGGTGCTCGGCCAGGTAGGGTGGAGTGAGTTATGGGTCGGTGGCTGGTGGGGTGTTGTATTCTTTTCACTTGCTGTTTGCTGTATCATTATTATTTGTAGTAGTAAATGGCAGTAGGGGTTTTGTGTTATGCCTTAGCAATTAAACCGTTCTTATCTCAATCCGTGGGGGCTACATTCTTTGGACTCTCCTTCCTAACTCTCCGGGAGTTGGGGGACTTGGTTTAAACCACGACAGAGGAGAATCGAAAAGAATGTAACTCACATGGGTTGAGATATGAACAGTCCAGTAACTAAGGTAACAAACCACTGCTGCTGCCACCACTAATAATAATGATAAGGGAAATAACAAGGGAAGAGAATACAACTGCTCACCATCCGCCAACCAATACCCAATCCGACCTGAGCAGTGATCTAACTCTTCTGGGTAACTGCCCCCAGTTTATATACAGGGGCATTACATGCTGTGGTATGGAATACCTCTTTCGTCAGTTTGGGTCCGGTGTCCTGTCTCTGCTTTGTCCCATCCTCCCTGGCAGAGCATGAGACTCAGAAAGTCCTTGGTCAGAGTACAGAGCAGCAACTAAAACCATCAGTACTATCAGCACTATTCCCAGGTCAAAAGTCAAAATACAGCACTGCACCATCTACTAGGGAGAAAAAATGACTGCTACTGCTGAACTCAGGACACATGCCTTACAGGAGAATCTGCTCCAAGATTTTGCCAGGCACAATGGTGAGATTGACTGGTCTGTAGCTTCCTGGTATATCCATTTTCCCCTTCTTCAGAATGGAGGTTATATTTCACTTTTTCCAGTTATCAGGAACTTCACCTGACTGCTATAATTTTTCAAATATGGTGGACGATATAATCCCTTAACACATATATTTTGGGTTCGATGTGCCTCAACTTCCCTTTTTTGAATAAACTTTATTGTTTATAAAGCATTTGAATACAGACTTAATTGTTAGTACGGACTGATATCCCAATGTTACAAATTTTCCTAAAATTTAGTAGTTCACTGGAGAGGAGTCATCTATAAACACATCATTCCACTTCTATAAAAATTAAGGAAAATAATGTCAAAATAGAATTCGTTATATGTTAATTACATCACTTTCCTGTGACAAGAAAATGGAAAGTAATATAAAATTTATAATGTTATGTACATATAATATATATACTATTACATATTTATTATATATATACTTATAAAATTTATAATAATAATTAATATTTTAATTTAAAATGTAAAATGTTTACTGTGGGAATGAAGACCCCAGGTGCACTGTAGGAAAGGATCTGGTTCGAGACCATGTTAAGAACCTGAACATACACAAGTTCGTGGGACTTGATGAAATCCATCCACGGGTCATGAAGGAGCTGTCAAATGAAGTTGCAAAGCCACTGTCCAGTATATTTGAAAGATCATGGCAGCCAGGTGAAGTTACCAATGACTGGAAAAACGGAAATATAATCCCCATTTTCAAGATGGGGAAAATGGATGACCTGGAGAATTACAGATCAGTCAGTCTTTCCACTGTGTCTGGCAGAATCTTGGAGTAGATTCTCCTGGAAGGCATGATAAGGCACATGAAAAACAACTAGGTGCTTGGTGACAGCCAGCATGGTTTCACTGAGGGGAAATCCTGCCTGATCAGTTTAGTGGCTTTCTATAATGGGACAACGGAACTGATGGAAAGCAGTAGAGCAGTTGATGTCATCTACCTGGACTTGTGCAAAGCGTTCAATACTGTACTACACAACATCCTTGTCTCTAAATTGGAGAGACGTCAGTTTGACAGGTAGACCACTCAGTGGATAAAGAACTGGCTGGATGGCCACATGCAAAGGGTTGTGGTCAATGGCTCAGTGTCCAGCTGGAGACCAGTAACAAGTGGTTTCCCTCACGGGTCGGTGTTGGGACCGGTCTTCCTCAACAACTTTGTTGGTGACATGGACAGTGTGATTGAGTGTGCCCTCAGCAAGTTTGCTGATGACACCAAGCTGTATGGTAAATTTGATATGCTGGAGGGAAGGAATGACATCCAGTGGGACCTTGACACACTTGTGAGGTGGGCTGATGCCAACTTCATGAAATTTAACCATGCCAAGTGCAAGGTCCTACAGCTGGGTGGGAGCAATCCCAGGCACAGCTACAGGTTGGGCAGAGAGTGCTTCAGAGCAGCCCTCTGAAGAAGGACTTGGGGGTGTTGGTAAATGACAAAAATGAACATGAGGCAGCTTCAGTGTACAGTTGCAGCCCCGAAGGCCAACCGTATCCTGGCCTGCTGTCCTGGGTTCAGTAGTAGCATTCATTTTTTCTCCTTGGTAGCTGGTGCAGTGCTGTTTTTTGACTTTCGGGCAGGGAACATTGCTGATAGCAAGTATGTTTTGAGTTACTGCTCAAATGTTTGGTTTGTTCAAGGACTTTCAGAGCCTCATGCTCTGCCAGGGAGGAGGGAGGCCTGGGGGGAGCGGAGACAGGACACCTGACCCAGGCTAGCCGAAGAGGTATTCCATACCATTGCACGTCATGCCCAGGATGTAATGGAGTGTGATCCGAAAAAGATAGTGCTCTGGGGGTAGGAGGAGATATTCAGTTGGTGCTCGGTCGGGCAGGGTGGGGTGAGTTATGGGTCAGTGGCTGGTGAGGTGTTGTATTCTGTTCACTTGTTATTTCCTTTATTATTATTAGCAATAGTAGCAGGAGCGATTTGTGTTATACCTTAGCTATTAAACTGTTCTCAACCTGTGGGAGCTACATTCTTTGGATTCTCCTTCTTAACTCTCCGGGAGCTGGCGGAGCAAGGGTCGGGGAGTGAGTGAACGAGATGTGCAGATTGGGATTAAACCACAACTGCATCAAAAGGAGTGTGACCAGCAGGTTGAAGGAGGTGATCCTGCCCCTCTACTCTGCTCTCGTAAGACCACACTTGGAGTATTGTGTGCACTTCTCGTGTCCTCAACATGAAAAAGACATGGAACTGTTAGAACAAGTCCAGAGGAGGCCACGAGGATGATCAGGGGGCTGCAGTACCTCCTGTGAAGACAGGCTGAGAAAGTTTTGTCTGTTCAGCCTGGAGAGGAGAAGGCTGCGTGGAGATCTCATAGCAGCCTTACAGTATCTGAAAGGGGCCTATAAGGATGTTGGGGAGTGACTCAGGGACTGTAGTGTTACGACAAGGGCTAACGGGTTAAACCTTAAATAGGGGAAGTTTAAACTGGATATGAGAAGGAAGTCCTTTACTGTAAGATTGGTGAGGCACTGGAATGGGTTGCCCAGGGAAGTTGTAAATGCTCCATCCCTGGCAGTGTTTAGGACCAGGTTGAATGAAGCCTTGGGTGAGATGGTTTAGCGTTGAGGTGTCCCTGCCCATGGCAGAGGGGTTGGAACTAGATGATCTTATGGTTCTTTCCAACCCTAGTTATTCTGTGATTCTATAACATACTTTTTTTTTTTTTTCTGCAATGATATCTTGATGCCATCTGTGGAGTAATGTACAATCACCAAAACTAAGAGGTACTTTGATGAGATACTAAAACACAGACAATGCACATATAATTTCCTTAGTACTACCTCAAATGCTGATTTTTTCAGGTGAGCTTGGTTTTTGGTGGGATTATTTTTGTATTAGGTTTTTGTTTGTTTTATTGTTGCTCACCAGATGGATTGGTTGAATGTAAGTGATTCACTCATGCTTGCCCTCCAGTGAACAAAGTTGTAAAAGTATTAAATGAAAAACTGTAGGTAGCCTTATTCATCAGACATCAAATATGACCCTTCATTTTATTAAATGCTCTGTATAAACATGGTTAAATGACAACAGAAGGCGACTGAGTCTCAGCACTGATTGGCAGCAGGCCTCAATCATTATTCTGGCAAGGATCTTCAGGAACATATCACTTTGTAGAAAATCTGGCAGCTCTGAATGGGATTATTTCAGATTGATTTACCAATAACTGTCATGCCTAAAATCTCAATACAATAAGAATTCATCACTGGTGCCAATCACATACTTTGTGCCATCCTCAATTCTCATCCTCCCCTGAATAGTCTTGATCCACGCTAATACTCCAAACAGAATGACAAAGCTTCAGGGCTGAGGAGGAGCAAGTAGTGCAAAATACCAGGAACAAGATTAGAGTCTGCCCTGTCATTAGGAAAAGGACAAAGTATTTTGTACTAAAGATGCACCATTTCACTGGACCTTACAGCGCTGAAAACAGATGAATAAAGCAAGCAAAAGCAGTCATTTCAAATGACAATTAATGCAAAGGCTCCTGTTGATTGAGGGCACAAGTACTTATACACATCAATCTATGGTAATAACAGGGTCCAGGATCCTGCTACCGTCATATTTGAGCACTATTGGGATGTAGAAAAATATAAGAGTTTCAGTCATGGAGGGAATAAATGTCATTTCTGAGGTCATATAAAATTTTTCTGTTAAAACAGAATTTGAAATATCTTTGCTGCTGCCATGCTAGAGCAGCAGTAACTAGTAGATACATTCCAGAAAAGGGCAGACCTTATGTGCAGACATTCTGTACAACTTTCAGGGTCAAGCTGGATAGCCACTGAAATTGGAGGTAATAGAGTTTACTCATCATGAAATAGCTGGTGTATAAATTAGCTTCAGAGAAGATCTAGCTTTAGGGCAGCCACATATACCATAGCATATGGAGACAATAAGATCTGGAGCTATAAAAAAGAGAAAGAAAACATGGGAAACAAATCTTAGATGTTGGGGAGACACAATTTCCAAGACCTATTGCGTGAATCAAGTTGTTATCGGTTTCCTAGGATAATATAGGATTCATGCTACCTGGTTTCTGCCAGGTGTGCCTAACCATATAATCTGACTTTCCATTAACTTCACCCTGTGAATGAGACGAGAGGGTTTTTCTTTTTTAGGTCTTGCAATAACATGATACCAAATCTAGAACTCTGTATGCAGACTGCAGCAAAAGGTTTCTCTAGGAAAAAGGAAAGTTGGTTGTGTACAGAAAGTACTGAAAGTCAAGATTTCTTCTGAAGTTTCTCAATGATGGAGAAAGTTTACAGGGATCACAGACTGACAGATTTCCACCATGAACAGAAAAACCTTCCTAAAATGACCCATAAGTCATTAGGTAACAGTGGAAACATCACTGATGTTATTCATACTATCTAACTTCACTAAGGAATCCAGGAAGTGTGCACTTTTTTGAGGTTCCCTGTATAGCAACTGGAAAAAGTGAGATAACCATCTTCAGAAAGTAGTTCACTTCTTTAAGTTCTAGGGCTGTGCAGCACAGTGGAAATCTCACACTGCAACAAGACTGATATTTTTATGTGTTGAGCAGTATCTAATGCAGTAGGAATACAGTGCATGTTTCGGGTTTTCTGGATGCCACAGTAGAGTAATAAAAAATAATAAACGATTCTTGACTAATTTTAGGATTAGGCTCAATGTATTATTTTCATACGTGCAGCATGATAATTAATCAGTGTTATTACAGAAAGTCTTTTTTGGTAACATGAACAGAGATGATATGAGGAAGAAATTCTTTACTGTTAGGGTGGTGAGGTACTGGAATGGGTTGCCCAGGGAGGTAGTGAATGCTCCATCCCTGGCAGTGTTCAAGACCAGGTTGGATGAAGCCTTGGGTGATATGGTTTAGTGTGAGGTGTCCCTGCCCATGTCAGGGAGGTTGGAACTAGATGATCTTGAGGTCCTTTCCAACCCTAACCTATGATTCTATGATTCTATATGGCCTGCTGATGATCAGGCGATTTTTTTTCAGGAGACTGGAAGCAGACATTTTCTATTTGCTGGGGGTATTTTAAATACAATTTGTAGAAGGAGATGTGACATGAAAGGAGAAAATGACAACACTGAGGATCAGTGCTCTATTAATAATCAATAGAACTTTTGTATTATTATTTATCCCACATCTTCAAATGAGTATTGCAAGTACATCGCAAAAAGCTATGTCATTGGCTACCTGGCATGCAGAATGGATTGTAGCAGTAGACTGGACTTCTGAGCCCTGTAAATCTCAGGTCTCCTAGCACATTTAGACTTTTCCTGGGAAGGTGGTCTAGCAGTATTCATATATCATTAAGGAACAAAAAGGACAGGCTTCTGAGCAGGGGAAGGTGAACCAGGAGCCAAAGCTGGCAGCAAGAGCAGGTCTAGTGATGGTACCAGGGTCAATCGCAGGCAGCAATTCCCAAACAAGTGCATAGTGATGAAACAGTTATGAGGCCAAGCCTGGAAGCCAGGTCAGCAGGCCAGGGGCAGTATCAGTGAGGGCTGGGGCAGAAGCATGTCTGCAATATATTTCAGACAAGGACCAAGGTCTCAGACAACAGCAGTAGGATGGAGGCCCAAGATGAGTCTTCTCACAGAGACTCTTTTTCTCAAAAGACTTACCAAATCAATGTTCCCTAGAAAAAGTTTATCAAGAAACAGGTTCTTCTTATATATCTTCTTTTTTTTCTTACCTTTTCTTTCGTCACTTCAGCTGGAGAGTTGTATAGCATGGATTTGTATTTAGACATTTAAGACACTTTCTTCACAAATATGGAATTTAGTCCATAGGAGCTGAAATATGAACTAAGTCTGTGTGTTTCAATTTCTGTACAAGTGCTGTAATAGCTAGATGTTACGTTAAAAGTTTTCTGCACCATCCTGTCCTCTTCTTCCTCAAATAACTGAATATCAGTATAGGGCAGCCCAAAGTTATAAGAGACATGGCTAATTTCAGAAAACTAGTTTATATGCTGTGGAACATGCTCTCAGAGATAGCTTGTTCAAAGAAGTGCTCAGACACTTAAAAAAATGAATATTTTTGAACATTCTGCTGTCCCTAGTGTCTTTGCTTTTGCCTGACATATTTTTAACTCCCCTTAAATACCCAGCTTTCTTAATGCAGTGGAAAGAGAAATACAATTACTAACTTCCAATTATAGCAGACACCTCAGTCTATTTTGAGATCTAATGCCCATGTTACCTACATCACTTCTGGGAAATATCCCTCAAGAGTTTTTAAAGAACAGAAAGAAAATGAAATGTTTGCAGTCAGTTATACATTAGATGCTCTTATATAACCTTCTTATACAGTAGCTTACACATTTACAAAAGATTTAGTATCAAATTCTCCCTCTTCCTTAGGGTATACTGAGACCTAAAACTGCCACCATTAAGAAAAGAACATGTAACGTTATGAAACTGGTTTTAGTGTTTGTTGTCAGAATTATTCTCGTTTATGTGGGAACCAGAGAACAACAAGGAATAGAGGGAGAAAGGCAGATGGTCAGAAGATGCAGGCAGGCGCAGAGGCACATTTACATGGCCTAGATACTTATCTGTGGGACACAGGGGTTCCAGTTCTCTTTTGCAATAAATTATAATTATGTGTAGGCTGTTTTCCTGTGGGAATGAGGCACCATGATCAATTGGTCTGTAAGTATATCTGGGTCTCCCATAATATCTTTCTGAACTTTCTGTTTCAAACCCAGTGGGGCTTAGGAGTGATGGTCTCAAGATAATTAGGTACCCACAGATTTGAAAAATAGTAACAGAGAAAGAAAATAAAGTATTTGCTGTAGCTAGATAGAACACAAGCTTATTTTTGTCTCGTGAGATCTTCATTATGGAAGTCAAATGTAACTGCTTCACAAGCAAAGCAATTCAAAGTCCTAGTCTTCTCAAATGCCAATAAACCATCAAAGCAGATGGCTTCAATATCAGCTGAAAACAAAAAAGAAAAAAAAAAAGAAGCAAAAAAAGTAGCAGAACTTCCCGGCTTTACAAATGCTAATATTTAATGGCATGAATGCACAAATGGAGGAATACACAGTGTCTGTTTCATGAGTGCAGACAGCTCAATGGCTACTTACATTGATATTTCTACTAAGAAGCCTAAACCACTACAAATCACTAATAGGAGGACAAGAAAAAAGTACTATCAGTAAGTATGAAGATATAGAAAATTCTAGTATAATTCAGTAAAAAGTCAGTCAGCAAAAATCTCGTACATTTATTGGAAACCAGACTGCTTCAACTGTAATATTTGTGGTCTGTCATTGAAGGATCCTCAGTTTTCCTTTCCTGATACTGTTCCTAACTTTTGATTCATTTTGCTTAATAGTTTATTTTTATTTATTGTGTGCCTTTGTGGCACAGATAGCTATGGAAACTCTCAAATAGACAATTCAGTAATATCCTGTACATTGGTATATTTTCTTTCTAATAAAAGTCATGATCCTGACAGGTTGAAGTCATGTATGTCTTTCCAGGAGTGGAAATACAAATGTTGTTATCTGTACTTTCTATGCTTTTCCTTTTCCCCTTCAAACTGGAAATAGCAGCTATATTTGTTCAATTGTCTGTTTAAAATAATTTTCAATTCTGGGTGATATATATGATATGAGACAATCCTTAGTTTATTTTCTAAATAATTTGCAAAACAGTTTAAGGACTATGAATGTGGAAGGTATAATGTATGTTTAGTTAGGTTTACGTGTAGGTATTATAGACATCTCTGTGGGGAAATATTTAAGCACTAAAAAATTCCAAAATGTAAGAACTGAGATTTCATATGAAAGCAGTAGTTTGTCTCATTATGCAGTAGAAGTCTGATTGCAACCAGTATGAAAAAAAGTCTTTCCTGTTCATGAGAGAAGATTTTTCAGATGGGAAGAAGATAATTTAAACTCCTCAAAATAATTAAATACATAAGCATTCAGATGTGTTGTCACCTCAAACTCACACTGAGAAAGTGCCTTTTGGGGTTACTGTGTGTTATAGAGTATGTAAGAGTCTCTTTCCAATTTTACTAGTAATTCAGTGTTGCACATGATGAACTGCATAACATCTTTCTTTTGAATGGGCAACACAATATTAAAAAAAATAAAAAACAAAAATTTGTTATTCTGTGTGCTATTGACACCTACAGCAGCTAGTCTACATTGTATATGCATACACATACACACACAAATATATATATACAATTACATAGATACATAGACATAATACCAAACACACACATACACATCATGCAGATGTATATATTCCATACAAACATCCTCATACATGCATTGAAATTACTTCTCCAAAAAGTATCCTTTCTTTCTTTTCTGAAAATTTACTGTTAAATTTCAGGTTATTCTCTACTGTAAAGGAGAATGGGAATGCAGAAAACAGAACATTTAATTTTAAAGATGGAGAAAGAAAAACAACTGGTTAATGTTTAGACGAAAACATAACCAAACAAATTAATCTTTTTAGCTGTCTATATATGAGAGGCTGCTGGTTGTACTGATAGAGGGAAGAGCTCATTATACAGAGAACACATATGGTGTCCTTAAAATATAGCTCCTGAAAAACATTATTTTAAGAACTGTTATTTACTGTGTATGTAATACGCTTTTTTATTTATGGTCAGGTAGTTTTTAATTGGAAGTGAGCTGGGTGGCTTCCAAAAGGGTTGGTACCACTTGCAATGAGTGTGACTGATAATCAAAGAACATATTTAATTATATGCTGGTATTTTGTTTATCTTTAAAGGGGGAATCTAGGGAGGAGTTAATCAATATTCTGTGGGGTAACCCCTTGAAATGTTCTCAGCATTCTGTTCTGCAGAAATACAACAGAGTAAATGATTTATATGGCTTGTGCTCTTCCTTTTTAAGCTGCCAAATTATTTATTCTAGACAATAATAATGATGTGGATGATGTTGATGATGATGATGATGGCAATAATATACCTGACTTTTCTCTGAAGAATGGGAATTTTTCTCCCTCTTATTTTCTGCAATACACAGCAAAGGATACTATTTAATATAACTGCTGCTCGTAAGAATCTTCCTGCCACTGTTAAGAGTCCAGCTTTATTTCTTGTCTATTGACTGATTTTTTATTTTTTTTTAAAGGAAATGTGTGCCTTCTCTCAATCACATTTGGCTCTCACAGACTCAAAGGCTTCCACTCAAAGGTGAATATGCACATTTCAATCAGAAAATGCAATAAAAGAAAATGTAATAAATGAAAATGCAACGTTGGAGAGAGGCAAAGAGCAAAGCCAAGAGATGTACCTCAGAATGGTGTCTGGTCTCCAAATTTTGCTCCAGTCTGCTCTACATTGATATAAAGCATTTGCACATTGTAGCCCATGAGAGTTAGAACAGGGATCTCAAAGAACTCATGCTCCTGTGACACAGCATTCAGGAGCTACTCTAGTCCTCCACTCACTGTGTTTAGAGTTCGCACATTCAGGTTGCACCCAGGGATGATCACTGGGAGGGACCAATAAAAGTCATTTAAAACCTCTAGGTATTCCTCAAAATTAAGGGGAAGAAGAAACTTTTGGAATAAGGATCCTTGTTTCACACAGAGAAACATATCCAGCTTTTTTCTCATCCAGCCATTGCTACTTTCCAGGCCAATGGAATTTTTAATGAATTACCAAGATATTAGTTTTAAACATATTACTAAGAAATTTCTAAAATCTCACATGAGAACCTAATCCCACAAATTTCACTGCCCTGTTCTTCATCATATACATACCTTCCTTTTAATTTAGAGCTGATTACGTTATCAAAGTATTGGCTCATCACTTTTCCTTTTTGCATAAAACTGTGTGTCTGAGTTCATTGCTCAACCACACATAATGTCTCATATTCTGTGCTGCATACAGCCATGACTTGTTCTGTGCAGCTGGCACAGAAATTTCATTTTCTGGGCCAAGAGAGATTAAAACTTTTATCGCTTCACCAATTTAGTTTAAGACTAGAGACACAGAGAGCTTTAAAGTACTAAAAATCCTACCTGACAGCAAGAAAGTTTAACACAGATACTCACATGCATGCACACACACTCAAAATATATATAGATGGTCGGAGTTTTATGATGATCCCCTGAGGAGCAGATTAGACAGAATTCTTTTTGTTTGCTGCAATGAAAAGGCAATAATAGGCTGTTTGCCTTATGCCAGCGTTTCCCCTCTCCCTCCTTCTCTTCACCCTCAAACCTAATGTGTCGTTCAGTAATGCCCATCAGTCCTGTAAGAATATAACAGAATTATTCATTACTTTGTTTGATGCCCCAAAGATTGAAAAATAGTTGTTATATACCCAGAGATGATTGTGCACCGAAAGATTAATGGGCAAAAGGATTCACCAGCTGTCCACTCTATTCAGGGAGAGGAAAAAAAATGTATGTAAATCACTTTGGCTGCTGGCACAAGATATTGTACAATATTTGCCTGGTGCTGGGGTCACCACAATAAAAAAATATTCAGCTTCATTTAGGCCTTATTACCTTGCTACCTAAGGCTGTGCCGTCATGGACGGTACTGTTAAAGCCTGAACACCAAGAGTTGACTTACTCAGGGGCTCACACCTTTAGCACTTCATGCAAATTAACCTCTTTCTATGCAACTGACCCTCTGTGTGGAAAAGTTTAAATAGAAATGCTTTCAAACCATGAATTAAAGCAAGCATGCCTCCATCCCAGTTCTCTATTACTTTCTTTCTGTCTCCCTCCATTTCTGGATATGGAAACTTTACTCTGTATAAATCTGTTTTTCACTTGCATTGTACTTTAGCACAATACAGCTTTCTTCACAATATCCTCGTGTGGGTGGTTGAGTTTTTACATTTTCTTGTTTGTTTGTTTTTTATCAGCAGTACCAATTGTGATCAAACCTTCAAAATCAGTATTACATACATCACTAACAAAGTAGTAGAAGAAAGGGAGTATAGAGAGACGCATGGGCAGATAATAATGGGGATTTGCAAAAAAACGAAAGAGAATCAATGAGGTACATGCACAAAATTGGTTTTAGATTGTTATGAATGATAGATATTTTAGTCAGACTTCCAAAATCCATATGCTGTTAGGTCGCCTTTTGGATTAATTTCTTTACATAAAAATATGATAAACACTGTTTACATATAGTTAAAACTTCATGGATTCACCACACCTTGTGTTCACTAAACATGATTTTACATACTGTATTATCAGTAAAGAGAAAAATAGGTGCTACTAGGGTGATCCAATGGAGGTACCTCTTCTTTCCTTCCTGCAGAGGTAAATTAATGTTCAGGTTACTACAGATCTGAATATTATTTTTAAAAGAGGCTTCAGTGAGGATACCAACTGTTAGAAAATAAAGAAGGAAATATATCTGTCAGAGGCATACAAGTTACTAGAGAAACTGAGGATATTAAAATCCATACTTTCCAAGATGGTAACTCTTATTGTAACAGGCTTTTTCACAGGTTGACAAAGAGATGGCAATTAGTGGCAAAATACTAGAGAAAAACTTTGGAGTTTAGGTTGTTGGACCTCCAGGTTTCTGTAAGTGGAAAACTTACTTGGGGGAAGAATTCACTGCATTAAGGAAATGTTCACAACTAGAAATGCATTATGTATAGCTAGAAAATAAAAACATTTGAAATCGTTAATCATGGCAAAGGAAAAGCAGATAAAAAGAAATATTTGATAACTTCAGGGACTCTTCAAGCTGATTATCTAAACTATTCAGAGAATTGTTAGAGGAAGGCCTGCTCAGAGTTAGAATATAGAATATATTTCTCAAGAATAGACTCCTCTATGAACGTGACCTCTAACACTTTAATGTGTTTGCTAACAAGAAAAAAGCAATGAAACCTATCCAGCTGCTGCTGGTGTTATTGTTCCTGATCAGCATGACTTAAAAAATAGGCATTAAATACATCTGCAAGATGGGCACTGCCATAGCTGAGTTTAAGGGATTACATTTTTTAAGGTCCACTATGGAAATATGACCTCACCCTGACTGTCTATTTGGGGCAGCTGCTTGCCAATTGACAGCATATCTTATTACTGAAAAGCTCTGTTAATAACTAAAAAAATTATTACTGTCCTAGCCAGGCTTGGCATACTGCTGTACTGAATTACAAAAACTAGCAAGTTGATTCTTTTACCTCAACTCAATGGGGCTTTAGGTCAAACTTGGTCCTATTGAAGTCAACAGGAATTTTGTGATTGCCTTTTGAGAGATTGACTGGGTTCTTCTGAGATCATAAGGTCTCTCAGGTTTCAAATGACTGAAGACAGAACCCAAAAATTATTGCTTCCACTGTTGTATCGAGAACCTTATGCATTAAAAAGAGCAAATAAAGAACTGTGAGAGGGAGGCAATGGTGTTGAATAGAAAAGTAGCCAGGAACTAGCATAAGTTCCACCTGGAAACCCATACCTTCTTCTTTTTAATTTTAAGACTTCAATTTTGTCAGTGCAAGGGTTGAGAATTTTCTCCTGAAACAAAGGTATGTGTGCTGGATATACCTTTGTTATCATCACTTTTGTGCCTTTGGCCTGCTCCTAATCATGATTCTAAACAGCACAGACTGAGAATAAATATTAGTCTAATTTTTCCAGTCAGCTGGTTATAGTCAGTAAGCTGCGTAACCTTACAATTAAATCTTAGAATCATAGAATCATAGAATAGTTAGTGTTGGAAAGGACCTTAAGATCATCTAGTTCCAGCTCCCCTGCCATGGGCAGGGACACCTCACAAAACCATATCACCCAAGGCTTCATTGAGTCTGGCCTTGAACATTGCCAGGGATGGAGCATTCACAACTTCCCTGGGCAACCCATTCCAGTGTCTCGCCACCATAACTGTAAAGAATTTCTTCCTTATATCCAGTCTAAACCTCTGCTGTTTAAGTTTCAACACATTACCTCTTGTCGTATCACTACAGTCCCTAACGAAGAGTCCCTCACCAGCATCCCTGTAGGCCCCCTTCAGATACTGGAAGGCTGCTATGAGGTCTCCATGCAGCCTTCTCTTCTCCAGGCTGAACAGACCCAACTTTCTCAGCCTGTTTTCATAGGGGAGGTGCTCCAGTCCCCTGAGCATCCCTGTGGCCCTCCTCTGGACTTATTCTAACAATTCCATGTCCTTTTTATGTTGAGAACACCAGAACTGCACACAATACTCCAAGTGAGGTCTACAGAGAGCAGAGCAAAGGAGCAGGATCACTTCCTTTGAACTGCTGGTCATGCTCCTTTTCATGCAGCCCAGGATACGGTTGGCTTTCTGGGCTGTAAACACGCACTGCTGCCTCATGTTCTTTTTCTCATTGACTAACAACCCAAGTCCTTCTCCGCAGAGCTGTCTGAATTTCCTTTTTGCTTAACCTGTAGCTGTGCCTGGGATTGCTTCCACCCAGGTGTAGGACCTTACACTTGTCATGGTTAAACTTCATGAGATTGGCATCAGCCCACCTCACAAGCATGTCAAGGTCCCTCTGGATGGCATTCCTTCCCTCCAGCGTATCAACAGAACCACACAGCTTGGTGTCATCTGCAAACTTGCTGAGGGCACACTCAATCCCACTGTGCATGTCACCGACAAAGATGTTGCACAAGACCTGTCCCAGCACCAATCCCTGAGGGACACCACTCATTACTGGTCTCCAGCCAGACATTGAACCGTTGACCACAATCCTTTGAGTGCGACTATCCAGCCAGTTCTTTATCCACCGAGTGGTCCACCTATCAGATTGATGACACTCCAATTTAGAGACAAAGATGTCATGTGGGACAGTGTCAAACGCTTTGCACAAATCCAGGTAGATGACATCAACTGTTCTACCCCAGCACATCAGTTCTGTAGCCCCATCATAGAAGGCCACAAAATTGGTCAGGCAGGATTTCCCCTTACTGAAGCCATGCTGGCTGTCACCAAACATGTGGTTGTTTTTCATGTGCCCTAGCATGCCTTCCAGGAGAATCTGCTCCAAGATTTTGCCAGGCACAGAGGTGAGACTGACAACTTTGAGCCATATAGGACTCTCGTAGACCAGAGATTGAACTCTAGACCTTCAGCAACCTCAGACCTCAGGGTCTAGATCATTTTAAGTGGATTATCTTTTATGCTGTGCATCTAAAATTTGCCTTTTAGGAAAATGCTGGTTATACTGATATTTCCCAGTAAAAGTAAGCATTATGACCACCTTCAAGACTAAATATGTCTGTGTCTCATATTGCACACAGAATCATAAAATCAATGGGGTTGGAAAGGACCACCAGACCCTTAACCATTTTAGTAGCCCTTCACTGGACTTGTTCCAGGAGGTACATGTCTTTCTTGTACTGGGGAGTGCAGAAATTGTCTCTGGGTGAGGGTTGAGTAGAAAAAGAGGATTACCTCTCTCAATCTGATGGCAGTGCTTCTCATAATGCAGCCCAAGATACTATTGGCCTTCTTGGCCACAAGAGCGCATTGTTGGCTCATGGTCAGCTTGCTGTCAGGACTCTGAGTCTTTCTTTTCAGGCTACTTTCCAACAGGTCAGACCCCAGCCTGTACCAGTGCATGGAGTTGTTCCTCCCCATATGCAGGACCCTACACTTGCTTTTATTGAAGGCAAAAATTCTTCTCTGCACATTTTTCCAGTATGGCTAGAACCATGTGAATAACAGCACCAGCACTTCATGGTATGAGTCACTCCTCCCAGTTTTGTATGAAGCTGCTATGGAGGCAGTCTACCACTTTTTTTAAATCACTGATTTAAAAAAGTAAGTTAAACTTAACTTTAAAAAGTAAGTTAAACAATACTGGACACAATATTGACTTCTGGGGGATACCACCATTTAAAGTCTTCAACAAGACTGCACCAGTAACCACAACACTCTGAGATGTGCCTTTCAGCCAGCTCTCAAACCTCCTCACTGTTAACTCATCCAGCCACACTTCCTGAGTTTGTCTATGAGGATGACATGGGAGACAGATATAGCCTGAAACTCACATACCTTCCCATACCTACAAGCTCGCCCATGACCAAGCCAGCATACAGTGTTTTCACAACAAAGTGGGCTTTCCCAAGCAAAGCCATTTCATTTCTCCTCACTCTTTGACTCAGCTCACATGTCTTTCTCTGCTGCTTGCAGATGAGTCTGGAGACCAACCACATTTTTAATCATTCTAAGAGTGACAGCTTAATTTATTTGTCCCTGCTTGTGTTCTTTAAGAAAGACCTTAAGGCAAGGTCTCCTGATAACTCCTCTCCTTCCACCATTTGCAGGAAAACCAGAGGATGTGTGGACAGAAGATACGAGGAAGGGTGAGTACAGTGAGCTTAGACCCCCTCTGGAGGCTTTCTCAACCTAGCATAGACACAGCAATAGCTGTACTTTCATTTCGTTGCCTATGTAATGAGGAGATGATATTTCCTTCCTTGCAGGGGTTTCACAAAGCTTAATTCATCAGTGGTCTGTGAGGGACCACTGTGAGGGAGTTTTTGCAGGGATGAGTACCTCAGAATTGCCTAAATTATTTATCCTTTGCTTTTTCTTTTACCCAATAGGCTTCTTTTTAAAACGCTTCCAGCCCTTTAAAGTTTGGGAGCACACTGTACTTGCAGAAAAAAAAAATTACAAAGAAAAATGCATAATGTATGATAATGTTGAAAGTAGCAAGAATTAAAGTAAATGGTCTGATATAAAAAGGGTTTCAAACAGGATTAATAATTCTGCAATTTGTTATACAAAGTCAATTTTTCCACTTCCAAAGCTAAGTTGCCTGGTGGGGTTTATTGGCTCACTCATTATTAGGTATATATCACTTTTATTGTTTCACATTTTTATGTGTTTATAAAAAAAAAGAAGACATCATTCATGAATAAAACATTTTTGCTCTAAGCTGCCATATATGAAAGTTGGTCTGAGAGCCTATATCCTCTTTTATTGGAAAAGGGAAATACATTGTGTATTTATGCATTTATGTATTTATGTACTAGTATATTTATATATTTACACATTTATATTTTATATAATTGCATATTTATATATTTGTATATTAATAATTTTACCCTTGTATGTTTATATATGTATATCTTTATATATTTATTTATTTATATATTAATGGAACAGTCTGTTAGAAGGTTCTGTGTGATTGCCCGCATATGAACATGCATATGCATACATATATATGGTACCATGGTAATACGCTTATGCATCTACTGTGTATCCCATTACCATATATATATATATATACACCAAGCTTTGAAAAAAAGACCTAGCTATACCAAGAATTTATTTTTTTGTCTTTTTGATAAACCTTCCAAAGCCTGCCTTCTTCTGCTCAATCTGACCTACTCTGGATGGCATCTTTCATAAATGTCAGTTTCTTTTCCCCCTTCCCTATACATCAGTTTTCTCAGCTGATCATATCCACTCTGCTAAATCCTGGTTCCTCTCCTAATCTGTGGCAGAATGGCTCCTATCCAAATGTCACCTTACAACACTAGACATGATTGAGCATCCAGGCAGCAGCCAATGCACTGCTACAGATGATGTGAGGAAATGTTAGCTTGATAGATAATAGTTTTATTTTTGGGTCTTCTTAATCACTCTGCACCTGGTAGGAGCTTTATATGAACAGATAAGTAGTATCAAGAGACAGATAGAAGTTGATGGGGAGCAGTTTTATTTATGAGTACATTTATTTATTTATTTATTTAGAATATTAGGGTGAAAGTTTTGGGTTTTTTTTTGTGGGGAGTTTATTGAAGACTTTTTTTACTGTTATTTCTTCAGCTTATGAAAGTTAATTTCCTGTCAGCAAATATGGGCTGGAGTTTTAGACTTGATAAAAGCAGAAATTACAAAGAAACCCAAGAAACATCATTTCAGTTGATCTGAGGAAACTCACTGTTATAAAAGCAGTTTTAAAAAATGGAGTTTCTAATGAAAGCTCAGCCTTTGACCTTAAGTCTCTGTCCTCTTTAGTGGTGAGAAGTAAATTATATTTGCTAACTTCATCTATGACATGGCACAAATAACTCCGTAAATGCTCCATAATTGCGCTATGATTATATGGTTATTGCTGCACATTGTCAACAAAATGATCACCCTGAGGTCCCATAACTCCAGTGTATGGCACATGGTAATTAGCTAAGAAAGGACTAGAATCTAAGGGACTCTGGAGGAACTCCTTCTGCAAACACACAAGGCAATTAGCATGTTGAATGGACAACTCCAAAGACAGCAACAATGGAGACTGGAACAGGAAACATGTTTTGAAAAATGTGAGGCATGAACTTAATAGAGGACTAAAAGAATTGCAAGGGGAAAGAAAGAAAAGCAGAGTAATGTCATGATCTAGTGTCTCACAGCAAAAGATTTTACATTAACTTGTGCTCTAGCCATTAGACAAACTTCATATCAAAGGCAAAGAGGACCTTGTCCTGTTAAGAACTCTCTCCCTTTTATTCTTGAAATAAGTAGTTGTGCAGCTGCAAACAAGGTTGTCCCTCTAGTAAAGCTCAGAAATCTTAAGAGAGCTTTCAGACAACGATTCTATGATATCTGCAGCATAAATTTCCTGTCTATTTGGAAGTATTCAGCCTCTTAGCCACTGGACCAGCCACAGAGAAGGAGGCTATGGTGTCCTGGTGGTTAAGCCCAGGATTTTAAGTGCTTTCAGGTTTGGCCGTACTTCCCTCCTGCATCTCCACTATAGGCTGAGCTTTGAAGGTGTCTGTGATCTGCATCTTAGTGATAGACAAAAATAATTTTTATGCACCTTAAGTCATATGATTAGGAGGTCAAATATAACATTAGGTATCACTACCTGAGTCCTATTTAGCAGCTTGTTTGAGCCCTGCCTGAAGCGAGGCTAACCATGCAGATTGGGAGCATGGGGGCCATGGGCCTTGTTGTACTTTGTTTTAATCTCAGCCCTGTTAACCTCAGGTTGAGTGTACGTGGTTTGTTTGTTTGTTTGTTTGTTGGGTGGTTTCAGATGTTTTAATTGAGCAATGAGGGTACACAAGTTGAAAGTGGAAAACTATTGCTGTTCTTCCTTACTTACACAGAACAGGCAGGTATTTTGTCAAAAAGTAGAAGAGTTTCTACACCTGGGAGAGCCTTATCTGTATTTAAACACCTTACATGTCCGGAATTATGCTTCTGAAACTATACCTTTCCCTCACTGATTAGCTCTGATTGGGCTGGTAACTCTTTTTCTCAGTCATGAAATTCACTATATATAACCCAGAAATTCTAGACTCTTAATAGATCTGAGTATTTCTTACCTGCCTGAAGTCAGATTTTGACTCATCTAGGTCTTTTTGTGGATTTAACTATAAATTATTTGCTTAAGGTCATGCGCAAAGGCTGTCACAGAGCCAGAACCTTAACCCATGTCTGCAATGTCCCAGATTCCTGCCCTAACCACTGACTCATTCTTCCTCCCACACACTGTCCCTTACCTCTTGCTGTCCTTGGCATGACTTTTTCCTGTCCTTGTGCCAAGGGAAGAGGGCACATGGAGGAAAGCCAAGCATATCAAACCCATGCCACTCAAAACCACTCTTGCAGTGGTGGGGGCATTTACAGACACTCTTTCAGGCAGATTTTGGTTGCTTTTCCTTGCCTCATTAGCACAAAGCAGCTGGAGTTTAGGCCTTGGCTTGACCCCAAAGTGTGGTCTGTGTGAGACTACCGCCAGAATTCAACTACTTGATTGCTCAATGAAGTGAATTTCCTGGTTGTACTTTTTTATTTGCCTGTTATTTAAATGAGTTGAAATTAAACTTTCACTAGACAAACGACTCCCAGGTTATGTAAGTTTTCACCACCAAATTCATCAAATGCTCCTAAAAAAATGTTTTCCTGCAAAATGGGACTCTCCAACAGGATTGTACCTTGTACAAGTTAAAATACTGAGAGCCAAGTTCATCCCTGTAGTGTATCCACTAACTTCAACACAAAGCTACAGCAAAGATGAATTGGTCTGGAATGTGTATGTTGAATATTTAATGCAAATACAACATGCCATAAGTGCATGTCCTGCAGGTGAAATGTGATTATTGTAATTACACTGCAATTACTGTACAGCTACAGAGTAAATTACCTGATTATTTGCATTCTGTGCTACAAAATACTCTAATTCAGTTTCCAAACCCATGCAAACCTGTTCCCCTTGCATGGGAGATCCAGGCAGTTTGGTGAGCAGGCATTGCTCTATCATGACAAAATGAAGTTCTAGGACACTGACCCATTTTTTACCCCCTATTCACATGCCTGTGTCCCATTCCACTTACCTGTTGTTGGTTACATTTTAATCGTTATTTCAGATAGATATTCACAACATTTGCCTCAGCAAGGGGCCCAAGTGGTGCTGTTGCTAACATATCTATGCTGCAAGCCTTGATGTCTCAAGCACATGGTGGTGCATATTGCAAGCGCAGCAGCTCAGTATTTGGAGACACCAACTCCGTTTTATTCAACAGGCACACAGGAGAATGGATTAGCAACACAGCAGAAGCTATAAAGTTACCAGTGATAGGGAAAAATCACAGGAGACACAATGTGAGGCCATTTGGGAAGAAGGTGGAACCATAGAAAGGTTGATTAAAAGGGACCTCTGGAGGTCATCTCTTCTAACTTTCTGCTTAAAACCACCAACACTAGGTGAGGTCTGACATAGCTTTGTCTAGACAAGTGCTGGAAACCTCCAAAACCAGAAATTTCAGAACCTCCCTGTGTAAACTGTTTCAGTACTGCAATACCCTCCTATGGAAAGAGCTTTTCATAGTACACAACCTGAACCTTCTAAAGTGCTGTGTTTCAGCACTTCCCCTCAC
This sequence comes from Melopsittacus undulatus, assembly GCF_012275295.1. Classification (NCBI taxonomy): domain Eukaryota; kingdom Metazoa; phylum Chordata; class Aves; order Psittaciformes; family Psittaculidae; genus Melopsittacus; species Melopsittacus undulatus. The sequence continues at coordinate 6,541,011 of NC_047557.1, forward strand.
TGTACTGTCTAACGCTATTGAGAAGATACTGCTTCTTCTGTTGTGGAAACTATCCCTAAAGTAGTTGAGGGCAAAATTAAAGAGTACAGAATTATACCATGTAAAAGTACACCAGTAGGATGGGGAGTGGCAGGCAGAACAACCTAAAAATAGAAAGATCATTTCCTTGATTCCCTGTATGCATGCAATGTCAAGATAGAGTACACATACCTAGATTACACATACACGTGTCTACACGTAATACTGTAGTCTGGAGGATACAGCATAAGGTGAAGAGGTCCCAGAGTCTAATCTCTGCTCTGTTGCTACCTGATGGGTGACACTGATCAAATCACTTCTCTGCATAACAGGGATAGTGAGGAAAACTTTCTCTATAAACTGCTTTGAGACACAGTAATGAGAAGAGCTAGGTAAAAATAAGGTTATATAATAACTTGTTACCTATTATTATGTGTTATAGACGTTTCTAAGAAAACTATCACCAGAGGTCTATACACTCCTCCTTTGTTTATTATTTATTCTCAGATTGGAGTAAAATGATCACTGTTTATAGAGCAGGTATCATGGATTCCCTTCAACCATCTCTTTCCCTCTGTCGGGGAAACTCTCTGAGGCTTTGTTTTCTATACTCTACAGCAAAGGCAATTCAATTAGGACCTCAAGCCAGCATGAAACTGGGGTCTCTAAGGTGCACTGCAGACAGTCTTTTAAGATGGCAAGTCTTGCTGAAATGAATGTCTTTACTATTAATTTGGGAACACAATGGCTCTTCCTGACCCTTTGGACCTTGCATTTTTGTTGATCAAAGTATGCAGGCTTTTTTTTTTTCCTTGGGCATATGAACATGAAGGCTGTTTCCTAAGGCAGGACTATTTTTATTGGAAAGAAGATGTGAACTGTAAAATCATAATCATAATGATAATTCACACACTACAATCCAAAAAGCTGTGTTTTCATATTTGATAAGATAAATTAACTATTTTATGTCTGGTGAGTTTCTAGAGATTTCTGAAATCTTTTGTACCATACAAATAGAACTTTGACATCAGATTACACACAGTGTACATGTCATTAACTTTAAAAGAGGTTTCCTATCACTTTTTGTTATAAAAAGTTCTGTCTTCATGGTTTCACTAGTATCAATAGTATATTGTTTTTCACCATTTTAGATTATCTATTTTATTTCATTTATGTTATATGAAGTTTCAGGCAAAATAATGTAGCCGTTTCTGTTGACAAGTTAAAAGAAGAAAATTTAGGCCACTCTTGGCCATAGTAAAAAGAAAGAAATGAAAAAAAACCTCAAAACCTGAAACCAAAAAACAACAAAATAATGCTAGTTTAACATGTGTGTATTCAAGAAGTACTGGACCCTTTACCATTTATAGCACAATACTACGTGTAACAGTATAATTATAATTGCGTTAAGGTTCCTCTCTTCATCTTCCTCCAAAGGTGACTGATGCACAGGCCTTTCATTTCCTACACTATCAATGCGCACAAACAGCAACAGTTAGCAGTTTCTTTCTGAATTTTTGTCTGTGTCCTGCATACTCCGTCCTTCACAATTCTCCCATGACAGCTGTCTGATGCATCATTTTCTGAAGATTCTCATATTAGGTCTGCAGAGATTAATCAGCACTGCTATGCAATTGTTCTCCTTGGCCTTCTGTAATATTTCTGGTAGGACTACAGCCAAGAAGAATATCTGACACAAACAAATGTTTGTGAAAAGGCACATCTTCATGTAATAAGTACATGTCATATTGCACATTTATGAATCAGTAAAAGAACAGTCAGTTAATAAATACATTGAGTAACTTGTATTGGTTTTAACATTCCTACAAAATATTTCTGAATGTATATTGTAACATGTTAGATGGGATAAACATTTATAATGGACCATAAGAAATTTGTACATGAGGTAACACGTAATTTTTAGTTTTCTTTTCAAACTATAGATATGAGGCTACAGGAAGGAAATGTATTCTAAGAGTCACGTGTTGTTTTGAAATATTTAGAGAAAACCATGAACCTGAAGATGAGATGTCTTCTGGCAGACTGTCCCGTTATCATATACATCTGCTCTTCAAAGGTTTCAGAAGATGCAGAATACGTGAAACACATAAATTTTGTAAGCAAGTAAGCATCTAGAAATGTTTCAAAGGAATCATAATGGTCTGGAGGTAGGTGCAAAAGTCGTACAAAGTTATATGTAGTCCCAGCAAACAGATAAGCAATAACAATTACATCTTAGCATTACAACTTATCACACCTGGTTTTGAATAAGACATGAATTATGAATATTAGAAATGGGAGTTCTACCTCTTTATTTTGTTATTTTACAGTTCTTTAATTCGAAGCCTGATCTATTTTTCAACTCACAGATCAAACTGTGCCTCATAGAACTGAAAAAGGTTAAACAAAGCCATAACAAGGTGCTTAGTGCTTCCTTTTTTCCCACATTTTGGTTAATGTTTGTATCTATAGCGTAGTGATGGGAGGAGTTATCATAAATCTTCAGACACCCTTCTTTCCAAGTTGATTCAGAATTTATGTTCATTTGCCTCTAATGAGATGATTAGAGCTGAATCAGATCAGATTTAATCTGCAGTTAAACTGTGAAGTTATTTTTCCCCCAAAATGAGGTTGTAAAACCAACATTAAGCTTAAACTGCTATGTGCAATTTTTTTCCTCCTTTTTTTTGACTTCAGTATTTCACAATTGCAAAACAAGGCATCTATTTGAGCATGGTAAATACTGACATATGGTTTGCAGCTACTTCTAAACTACACCAGTTGAACTAGAACTGTGTAAGTATACTATTCATATAGACTGAGAGACATTGTTCAAATATAATTCAAATTTCTCAGAGATCCTTTTCTGAACTTTTATTTATTGACATTTCATTGTCCTGTCAGATTTGATAATAAGACACCTCTTGCCATGTTACATGTAAATCAATCCAGCCAAGATCTCTGGAGACCACACTCATTTTATGTCCACTAGTTGGCAAATGTATCCTAATATTAGTTCCCTTTTTATGGACGGCAACTAATATAAAACATATTAAATTTTACATATTCTTACCTCTTATTTGTCAAATGTGTTTTAGCAGGATACTTAAGTCAAGTACTTTCATATAAGAGTCCTACTACTGATGTTGACTTCTTGATTCTCTATTTACCCCCTATTAATCAAAGGTTTCATGACAGATTAACACACTTGAGTCACACCAGCAATTCCTGCCTGCAAATCGTATCTTAAGAACAGCAGATACTGTTCGCCAGGTTCAAGTACCATCCCATGGTGAAGGTCTCTGCCTTCAGTATTAGATTTTCATCTATGACTTTTAAATGAAATAGCCAGGAACCATTGCAACGGTAATAATAGACATACACACAGGTTATTGGTAAAGGCTGTTTAAGCTGCTAAGAATCATTAATTTCTTGTGCTTTATACACATAGGTTACTGTAGCTAACAGTCCAAAAAGGGAGAGTGTATATCAGAAACAGTACTTTTTCAGAGCAAGAGACAGATTTTACCATCTTCTGAAGCCAGGCTTGCACTCACATTGTGACACCCTAATACCTTTAAAAGCACAATGACTTTATTGCTCAGACAACTCATAAAACCTGGCCATCAAATCACAATCCCTTGAATCCGTATGAATTTTCATAGTATAGAGTGCCAGTCTATGAGTCCTTCCTAGAACAACTGATTGCAAGGTCATAGCCTTAGAAATCATGGTCTTCACAAATGAACGTCTAACAAAATAACCCAAAGTAACTATATTTAATGCCATCCTTTCTGAAACATTTCCATCATATTATATTTAGAAGCATATAGAACATATATACTATATCTTACCCAGTGAAATATTATTAGTTTTCATATCTATAACTTTTATTGCTTTATCTTTGACAAACTGAAATAGTACACTAGTGACATTTTTAGAAATTAGCCTTCTGCGTTTAAAGTCTACTCATAATTTTTATCTATCATTGTTCTGGAAATGTCACATTGATTTTATCCTCTTTGCAATAAATGGTAACATCCAAAAAAAACAAATAATAGCCTGACACTTCAAAATCAGCTGCCACTCTTGGACAGAATGAAAATAAATAAAAGGACAATTTTCTTGAAGGACAGGAGAGAGGAAAAAAAGAATCCTAAGAGTGAAAGACAGAAAGGAAGCTTTATCTCTTTCTGGCAACACTGACAACCAAAATAACAGGAATCATAACTATTTTTGTGCTCTCACACCAGTATTATAAGAATAGTAATTGTGATGCTGATCAATAAAAATGCTTGCAAACATGTCTTAAGAATATTAGTTTTAAATTCTTCTATGTACGAAGGAAATAGGAACAAAAATGAAAAATACAGACTATATGTCCTTCTCCCAGCCGCAGTAGTGTGTTAACAGAGACCTTAAAGTAAAACTCTGGCCTTCCTGAATCTTGCAGGAATTTTTGTCAGTGATCTCACCGTCTCCATTATTTCTCATACAATGACTTCCTGTGTGTGCTGGCCATGCAGAGAAGATGGGGCTGAACCAAGAGGTTCTCTAGAAGTCAGGATTGTTCCAGGCCTCAATGAAGTTACTGCAGGATTATTTTTGGTGGCATTGGATGGTGGATCAGCTATCTGTATCCACATCCAGATCAGCAGAGTAATAGGATAGTAGGAGTATGAGGGCCTAAAATCAAAGAAAAAGAAAGATTTGGGTGTCCATATACCGGCAATAATGGTCGAAGTGTCTAAAGAATTTCAAAATTTAAGAAGTCTAAAGCAGGTTAGGAAGGAAATTACCAAAGAAATACTGTCTGAGGCATATGGAAAGGGACAATAGGTTTGCTGATATTGACTTAAATTCACAACAAATTATCTAGCAGAAAATTTAGGATATTTTTGTTGGTATATTTTTTAAAAAAAAAAATGCAGATTATGTCAGTGAAGAAAATCCATTGAGTTTTTAGTCTGTTGTCAGCACTTTTTAGACTCTTTAAAAAACTTTCTCCATTATCATAAGCACTTTTTCGCCTCACAATATGTCACAGTGTTCAGTATGATAATTTGTCTCTTCAGCAAAAAATCTAATTTTTCCCTATCACTTAGGTCCCACGCAGTCCCCTGTTTCCTCTTACTTACCAATCAGACAAAGAGCAACTTAAGCATTAGTTAACTCAATTTTACAAATACTAGATGGCTATCAGGTCCAAATGCTTTTTTGGGAAGGAAAGAAGAAGAAGAGGAAACAGTTAAATATGCAGACAATACGATCAAATTTGCTGGCATTTCTTTGCAAACTTGGAAATAATTTCCACTAAGACACAAATATGATTTCAATTTAGCATTTCATCCTTACCCAGCAAAGCATGTAAACACCCACTTAATTTTAAGCAAGTGCTTAAATCCTATTCCAGTGGCACTTAATCAGGCACTAAAGTTAAGTATGTGTTTAAATGCTTGATGATTTGAAGCCTAAACAATGAGCAAAGTAATGTCTTACTGAGATTACACTGTGCCAGGAATAATGCTTACTGAAGAAGGGACATGATGGTACACCTCAAGCCATTTCATAGTGAAAGGAGGCACTTTGGGTTGCTTATGTGGTTCTCTACAGCCTTTCACCTTCATTAAAACAAAATAACACAATAGAAAGAAAAAATATCCTAGGGAAAAATTCAAAGCTATAAATAAATAATGAAGCATACAATATTTTAATCTATAATCAAAATTTATAGAGGTAGTGGAAAGTGCGGTAGAAACGTGTTCATCTGTCATGTACATGAACAATAAGGCCACGTCATGAACAATGAGCCTATAAAAGAGATCATAACAGAAAGAAAGTTTTAATGTACAGATTATTAAGATTGGGATATAATACTGAAAGATTTTGTTTTGGTTTTTTCTTTTCTTAAATTGAACATTGTGTGGATAGCAAAGAGATGTTTTATCTCTTTCACCACTGATTAAATGAATTTTTTAATGTTCTTATATGAAAAGAATATTTAAGAAAGTATTTGGTGGTAATAGATATGTCTTTGCCTCCTACTCAGTTCAGTAATGAAACAGTTAATTTTAAAATCCAAATATATTTTATATTGATGTGAAAATGCCTGTATGAGGCATGCTTGTATCTGCAGGACAGTAGCATCTTGACTGATTTAGTATCAATTATTATGTTATAGCTTGAGGATATTGAAGAAACAAACATATTATATTGTTGAAAATGAGAATTTCGAAAATACTGAATAAAGGATAAGAACACTTATAAAAGGGGACATACACATTCAGGTTCAGGGCATAAACTAGTCAGTAACTGGAAGGGTTAGCATGAGTTTATGTGGTTTGACTGTTCCACCAGCCTTTGTTACAGAATATTTTGCTCTCCTGGAATCACCAGTGATTGACTCTGACAGGCTAAGTAAACCACTGACAGAGATCTGTAAAATGGAGATAACAACACTCTCTTTTTCAAACTGTTTGATGTCTTCAGACCAGGCGTACCAAAATAATGCACTGCAGAGTCCAGTTGAAATAGCATGTAAATTTTGTTATATATACCTAGATGTGTATAACTCCCCCTGCATTCCTGTGAAAAAGTGCAGTTTCTCTTTATTATATTATATATTCTGTTATTCTTCCATTCTCTCAGGAAGGATCTGAAGCATAACCACTTTTAAACTCACAGTTAGAATCTGTTCTCAATGAGCAGGCCTTAAAAAGTTTCACATCAACATTTAATTTAAAAAGAAAAAAGAAAAGAAACAAGCTAAAAAGAGAAATCTTGGTATGGACAAGATCACTGAGGCATAGACTGTCTCTTCCTTTAGTTTTATGTTGCACTCACAAGAACAGAGGTCCTGTATTTGAGATCAGCCTATGCTACTGTACTAATTAACATCAGAAAATTAGGAGCATGTGAAACTGTCAGGCATCTTGTCTGTGTGCTTTTTCCATTCATACATTGCTGATATTCATAGGGGAAGCAAATGAAGCTTAAGAACTATCAGATTCCTTCTTGAATATCTCACGGAGGCTCAAACTTCATAAAGGAATTATCTTAATCATATCATCAAAGGAAAGGGCTTGAAATATGATCTCAGATGATAACTCTGATGGAGAGAAGTATAGCATAAATTTCTTGGTACTCAAGCCTTGGAAATTACAGCCATGACTCCATATCTCAGGCTCTGGAAGGAATAATAATTACTATTTGGCAATTTATCAAGGTGAGGGTTCCACTGGAGGGAACATCGTATTCAATTTGGGAGCTGAAATTACACAACTAGTGGGATATTAAATAACAGCACAAAGCAGGAAAGGTATGCAAGAAAAGTGATGGAACAAATCTGCAGTAAAAGTGAAGAACTCATAACAACTTAGCAAACCACCCTTCTTCTTTTCCAGTTATTACTTTAAGGTTCTTTAGCAGAAAAACCTTTCTAGCATGCTGACCCAGCTCAGCAGCTAGTAGCAGAACCATAAACAGAAGATAAAGCCTGGGAAAGTACAATCATTGTACTTCTTTCTAGACCAATACATGGGTTTTCTGGGTATAACTCCTGCATTTGTCTCTTTGGCTATATTGTAATAGAATACTTAATTGTTCTGAAGAGAATTATTTCTTCAGTAACTGTAGAGTCAAAATTACATATGTGATTAAAAGCATTCCCTATTGCAAGCAACTGGAACAGTTACTTTAGAAAATTACTGCGCTTGTTTAACACACAGGACCTGATTCCTATTTCACAGAAAATACAAAGTAAAAGTTGGGTAACTTAGATTCCCTTACATCACCTATTTCAGCTGTCATTTGCAAGGCAGAAGGAATATATACATGACCTGTAACCTGCAGAATTTGTCTCCTCTAACAGACAACTTTTATGCAAACTCATTAGTTTAGTTACCCCTTACATCAAAGGTAAAGGGATCATTGCTCTCAGGTTCCTCTAGGGAATCTGGAGAAGCCTCTGAGCAACCTATTCAAAGTGAATTTAGAGTCTGTAGGAAATTGGACTAGGTTGGTCTCTTCCAAACTACATTGTTCAGTGATTCTATTAATCTGGTCTGCTTTAGATGTCTGCTTTAGGATATGGTGACTTTCCTTATGGAAGTGTACATTTCCATTGTTTATAAATGGAACCTGGTATGCCCAGCTTAATTACAGACACTAAATCATAGAATCATAGCATAGTTAGGGTTGGAAAGGACCTCAAGATCATCTAGTTCCAACCCCTCTGCCATGGGCAGGGACACCTCACACTAAACCATATCACCCAAGGATTCATCCAACCTGGCCTTGAACACTGCCAGGGATGGAGCATTCACAACATCCCTGGGAAACCCATTCCAGTGCCTCACCACCCTAACAGGAAAGAATTTCTTCCTTATATCCAATCTAAATCTCTGCTGTTTAAGTTTCAACCCGTTACCCCTTGTCCTATCACTACAGTCCCTAATGAATAGTCCCTCTCCACCATCCCTCTAGGCCCCCTTCAGATACTGGAAGGCTGCTATGAGGTCTCCATGCAGCCTTCTCCAGTCTGAACAGCCCCATCTTTCTCAGCCTGTCTTCATAGGGGAGGTGCTTTAGTCCCATGACCATCCTTGTGGCCCTCCTCTGGACTTGTTCTAACAGTACCATGTCCCTTTTATGTTGAGGACACCAGAACTGCACACAGTACTCCAAGTGGGGTCTCACAAGAGCAGAGTAGATGGGCAGGATCACCTCCTTCGACATCTGCACTGATTAGGTGAATCTCATACCGTGACTCAACAAGAGTGCAATAATTTCTTTGCTTATGCTAGACCACTGCTTATGCAAACATAAAGAACATATAAACATACATATATGTCAGTTTGAAAAGATGTACAATAAAGAGAAGTCTACATTTTTTGTGTAGGTTGATTAAGGCAGGGCATGTCTTCTTTAATATGCCTAGCAACTTGAGGTTTCAGTGGTAATATCTTGTGGAAAACTCATGTTATCTAAGCTAGTAATCAATCAAAAAAAATTGAATACTATGATATAGGTGTGATATTGGATCATCTACACAAGAATGCCTTAAAACTCTGCAGTGGATAGCTGAAACAGAAGCAGGAATGACACAGTGAATTTATCTTTGCATTAATACATTTAGTTCACAAATTTCCTGAATATTTGTTTAGTCTCAAGGATAGTCAATGCAATTCCCAGACTGATACATGAATTACTGCAAAAATGTTTAGTCAGTGTCATGTTTTATGAACCAGACCCCTGGGTTGTTCAGTATGGGTTAAACCAAGGACAGACTGTTTTTCGTGGCAGAGATTTTAAGGTATCTATTATGAACCCCTGACCATCAAATTACTCACTGTTTGTCATACCATTTTTAATTTACATGGTGCAAGGGGCTTAAATGTCAGCATCTCTGTTATAACTTAGACTCCAGTGTCTTTAATTAATATTTCATGTTCATGTTATGGTTATTTAGAATTTGCTGAAACCCCAAGAGTCATAAATTTCTTTTACAGGTCTTTGTGGTATGAACTTTAACAAAACAGCTATAAAGAGGTAATAGGAATGAACAGCACATCACATAAAGCCGAGCAAAGAAGGAGGAAAGGTGGGAATAAACTCCAGACAGATTAAAAGATTTCATCTTTTTTAGAATTGTGTTTGTGATTATTTTGTTATGTTCTTCAGAAACGGGGAGATGAAGGGTAAGTGAGAGGTAAATTTTGTATCAGATGTTTCACATAGTTTTTTTCCTTCTTTCCTTATTCGCACTAGGGTTAAATTAATATTTTTGAGAAATGTCTGGCTAACTGTGAAAGGAGTCCATCTACTTACATGCAATGTTCCTGTGTTTATTAACCTGATATCTTCATGCATGTCTGGACTCCTTTAGTTAGTCATATAACTATATGTATTAATTTAGTCATACAGCTATGAAGAACAAAATGATGTTGAGTAATTCTCTCTTTTGGTTTTCATCTGTGAATGTGGAGGCACATTACAGAGCTAGAATAAACTTGGGACTCTAAAAAAGTCAATGAAGCAATATAAGTGGTAGGAGAAGACACTCAGTTTTCAAATGCAGCCTCCTTAGGTTAGCAGTGAGCTTGAGTCTCTGTTCTTGGTTGTTCAGATCGCATCTTACTTTCTTCTGGATCACACTAGTAATCAACTAAAGTTTAAGTAGGAAACTGTAATTAGGAATAAATTATATATTTAACGTATAGGAAACTATAAATGGACTTCAGAATGCGAAAGAGCTGTTATGAAATGAATATCAAGACTAAATTGAAAAACACTACAGTACGACTAAGAAAAGTAGTACCAAAGGTGTAACAGATCGAAACTGAGGCTGCTAAATTCTCATATCAGTGAGGAATGATGCTTTCTTGTCAAGACTAAGTTAAAAAAAGAAAGAGAAATATTGGCAGAGCTATCTAAGTTTCAGTGCTGGATTATGAGAACCATTTGAGAGACTTTCAAAATGCTGTACAGGTTTTCTGCTGACACAGAAAGCAAGGATGGGATTATATTTACCAAAAAGTTCAGAGGCTTAGATCTCCAATAAAATACCAAAGTCTCTCTGAACCACTCTGTGGTTTAAGAGTGTGGTGTCATGATGGATGCATTTATGTATATGTGTTAATACAGAAAAAGAACAGGAATAAACTGTGTTATGTATTTGTCAAAATCATAGAATCACAGAATTGTTTGAGTTGGAAAGGAACTGAAGATCATCTAATTCCAGCCCCCTGCCATGGGCAGGGACACCTCACACTAGATCGTGTCACCCAAGGCTCTCTAGCCTGGCCTTGACCAGTGCCTGGGATGGAGCATTTACTACTTCTTTGAGCAACCTGTTGCAGTGCCTCACCAACCTCACAGTAAAGAATTTCTTCCTTATATCTAGCCTGAACTTCCTCTATTTACATTTATACCCATCACCCCTTGTCCTACCACTACAGTCATATGTATTTTAAAGATCTCTAGGCTGTCTTCAGAATAAAGATGAAGAAATTCTGTGCTACCCCAAACTTACCTGCTCTGGTTAAATTCTGTGGGAAAGGAGCTGAAATAAAAGACTGAACAAAAAGAGAGAGTTATCCTGGCCATGCACAGTCATTATCTATTGAAGTGATTGTGACTTCTCAGTGTCTTCAAGAGCACCCAGAATACATAGAAGCCATATGAAGAATGAGCAGCACTGCCCTCCTCCCACCAGCTCAGTCTATCCTGGCTTAGCCTTGCTGCAGCTCAAAGGCTGAGGAACAGTCTGTAGTTTTAGCGTACTTTGCCGGCTTAACTGCAAATCAGATGTGTGTGAAATATTGCAATTGTATAAATAGGGCCTCTTGTGGTTATTACGCTGAAATTAAACATTTATGTCATAATTGAAGTCATGCAATCTAGTATGATAAAACACAACAGTCTAGAAAACTCTGATAGCATAAGCTGTTGTACAGAAAAGTCCCACGGAATATGCTGAATTCAGAAGGAGATTAATTTTTGCTCCCCTCGGATCTGGGAAACAACTGACCATTGCATTGCTGATTAGGCCTGGAATTTATAGAGAGTTCTGGCTAGGTGGACAAACTTACAAGCTGTTGTTATACCCAAATTCACACACATTCAAACCTTATTTTCATATTCTCTAAGACCACCACCACAGAAAGTACAGTAGATTTAAACTGAAAGGAATTCCTTGCTGGGGCTTGATGCCTCTCAGATGACGTGGTTTCCTTTCAATCTCCACTTACAGTTTAATGTCTCTGACTGCTGGTGATGGCACAAATACCATTGCAGTAGCTGGGGGCACCACTATCTGGAACCACGGCCCAGCTATACAGGTTCCTCTTTCCATGGAGATAAATTGCTGAGGTGAGTAGCTCAAGAGAGGCCACCTTCAACACCCGAGCAGGGGAAGCTCAGTGCCAGGAGCCTCAACTCAGAGCAGCAAGAACCACCGAGGGAGCCTCAAGTACTCAACAGCACTTGCCCAAGAGCCGGCAGCTCAGCTGACGCAACAGTGACTCACAGGGGGCGGAGCCAGGAGGAGCGGCACCAGCCCTGAGGGGTTAAAAACCTGCCCCAGGGAGAATGGGAGACTAGGGTGGGTTGAAGCGGTTGGCGCCGGCAGGCGAGCGGGATGGTGAGTACTCGCTTCCTGACCAGAGCCCGGATTGGGAGCTCTGCTCTGGCTGCCCCGGTGGTGGCCAGCGTAGGCACCCAGACAGAGCCGATGAGAGGGGAGGCTGCAGTACAGAGCTCGGAGTGCAGAGAGTGCCTGCACTGGTCTGGTGAGGGGAGGGTGCACAATGGGCAGGGCTGCCTCCGGTGCTGCCTGGTGGAGGTGCTCCTGCAGCAGGGGCTGAGCTGCGGGACGCTATTAACAGACTGCAAGGTGTCAGGGAAGCTGAGGAAGCTGCACTGCTTGCTGCAGGCCCAAACTGTGACAGGGGCCTCAAGCATCTGCTGTAGCTCATGGGGGAAAGAAGGAGGCCGTTAAGGTAGAAAGCTGGGAAACAGCAACAAAAAAGAACAACAAAAAAAAGGAGGAAGAGGACAATTAAAAGCAAGGGGCTTCCTCCTATACCTGTTGTCCCCACCCAAAACTGCTTTGCTGTCCTGCAGGGGGCTAAAGAGGAAACACACTCACAACATGAACAGCCGGCTCATGCACTGGTAAAGAAGATCACTACTGGTGCTGCCAGGAAAAAGCACCAGGTCATAGTAGTAGGGGGCTATACTTTAAAAGGAACAGAGGCACCGATATGTTGATCTGACCCAGTCTCAAGGGAGGTGTGTTGCCTACCAGGATCTCAGATCAGGGATGTTGCAGAGAGGCTGCCTGCTCTAGTAAGTCCCACTGACTATTACCCACTTCTAGTGGTTCATGTGGGTGCTACTGGTATAGATAGAAGTAGCCTGGAGAATATAAAGAAGGGCTACAGAGACCTGGGAGAAGTGGTTGGGGGTGCTGCAGCTCAGATAGTCTCTTCATCAATTCTCCAGAATACAGGGGAAGACTCCAAAAAAGCTAGGAGGATTGGTCAGGTTAATAAATGGCTAGAAAGGTGGCACCATAGTCAGGGGTTTGGGTATCTGGAACACAGGACCCAAGTTAGTAGGCCAGGTCTCCCGAGGGCTGGTGGAGCTGATCTGACAAAGAAAGGGAAGAGCAGTTTTGCCAGGAGGCTTGCCAGACTGGTCAGGGATGCTTTAAACTAGATGAAATTCATCCATGGGTCCTGAAGGAGCTTGCAAATGAAGTTGCTAAGCCACTGTTCATCATATTTGAAAAATAATGGCAGTCAGGCGAAGTTCCTGACAATTGGAAAAATGGTAATGTAACCCCCATTTTCAAGAAGGGGAAAATGGATGACCTGGGGAATTACAGACCTGTCAGTCTCACCCCTCTGCATGGCAGAATCTTGGAGCAGATTCTCCTGGAAGGCATGCTAAAGCACATGAAAAACAACAAGGTGCTTGGTGACCACCAGCATGACTTCACTAAGGGGAAATTGGTCAGTCAGACCAATTTGGTGGCCTTCTATGTTTGGGCTACAGAACTGACATAGGCAGGGCAGCTGACATCATCTACCTGGACTTGTGCAAAGCATTTGACACTGTCCCACATGACATCCTTGTCTTTAAATTTGAGAGACATCAATTTGATAGGTGGACCATTCAGTGGATAAAGAACTGGCTGGATGGCTGCAAGCAAAGAGTTGTGGTCAATGGGTCAATGTCTGGCTGGAGATCAGTAACAGGTCGTGTCCCTCAGGGATTGGTGTTGGGACCAGTCTTGCTCAACATCTTTGTCGGTGACATGGACAGTGGGATTGAGTGCACCCTCAGCAAGTTTGCAGATGACACCAAGCTGTGTGCTTCTGTTGATACGCTGGAGGGAAGGAATGCCATCCAGAGGGACCTTGACACGCTTGTGAGGTGGGCTGATGCCAACCTCATGAAGTCTAACCATGCCAAGTACAAGGTCCTACACCTGGGTGGGAGCAATCCCAGGCACAGCAACAGGTTAAGCAAAAAGGAAATTCAGAGCAGCCCTGTGGAGAACGACCTGGGGGTGTTGGTCGATGAGAAAATGAACATGAGCCGGCTTCAGTGTGTGCTTGCAGGCCAGAAAGAGAATTTTATTCTGCACTGCATCAAAAGGAGCGTGACCAGCAGGTCGAAGGAGGTGATTCTGTCCCTTTACTCTCATGAAACCTCACTTGGAGTATTGTGTGGAGTTCTGGGGTCAACATAAAAAGGACATGGAACTGTTGGAACAAGTCCAGAGGAGAGCCATGATGATGATCAGGGGACTGAAGCACCTCCCATATGAAGAGAGGCTGAGAAAGTTGGGTCTGTTCAGCCTGGAGAGGAGAAAGCTGCGTGGAGACCTCATAGCAGCCTTCCAGTATTTGTAGGGGGCCTTCAGGGATGCTGGTGAGGGACTATTTTTTAGGGACTGTAGTGATAGGACAAGGGGTAACTGTTTGAAACTTAAACAGCAGAGGTTTAGATTGGATATAGGGAAGAAGTTCTTTACTGTGAGGTTAGTGAGGCACTGGAATGGGTTGCCCAGTGACGTTTTGAGTGCTCCATCCCTGGCAGTGTTCAAGGCTAGGTTGGAAGAAGGCTTGGGTGATATGATTTAGTGTGAGGTGTCCCTGCACATGGCAAGGATGTTGGAACTAGATGATCTTATGGTCCTTTCCAACCCTAACTATTCTATGATTCTATGATCTGTGTGCAACACAATGTGCTTGGCAGAATGGAGGTAGAGATTAGATCAGAGGAGGCTCACCTGAGTTTCTTGTCTCATCTTTTTGTTAAGTTTTAGGTCCTCCATTTGGGCCACAGCAACCTGTCATGGGTTGAGCAGTGGCAGTCATTTTTTTTTCTCCTTGTGGCTGGTGCAGTGCTGTGTTTTTGTTTCTGGGCTGGGAGCCGTTGCTTGGTGGCGGGCATGTTTTGGGGGTGTTTTTGTTCAAGGCCTTTTCTGAGCACGTGCTCTGCCGGGGAGGAGGGGAGGCCGGGAGGAAGGAGAGACAGGACACCTGACCCAAGCTAGCCAATGAGTTATTCCATACCATAGCACGTGATGCCCAGGATGCAACTGGGAGAGAGAGCTGGAGGGGTGGAGCTCTGGAGGAAAATGGAGGAGGGAGCACATGGTGCTTGGCCGGGCAGGGTGGATTGAGTTGTGGGTCTGTGGCTGGTGGGGTGTTGTATTCTTTTCGCTTGTTATTTGCTTTATCATTATTATTTGTAGTAGTAATGGCAGTAGTGATTTGTGGTGTGCCTTAGCAATTAAACCGTTCTTATCTCAACCTGTGGGGGCTACATTCTTTGGATTCTCCTTCCTAACTCTCCGGGAGTTGGGGAAACAAAGGGGGGACTGTGCAAATTTAGTTTAAACCACGACACAACCCCATGAATTGCTCCAGGCTTGGGTAAGGGTGGCTTGAAAGCTGCTCATGGAAAGAGACCTGAAGTGCTGATTGGCAGTGCTAAACATGAACAGCTTGTGCCCAGGCAGCCAAGAAGACAACAGAATCCTGGCGTGTGTCAGCAATAGTGTGGCAGCAGGGCCAGGGCAGTGATCATCCCCCTACACTGGGCACTGGTGAGGATGCACCTCGAATCCTGTGTTCAATGCTGGGCCCCTCACTACAAGAGAGACATTATGGTTCTGGAGCGAGGCCAGAGAAGGGCAACAGAGATGGTGAAGGGCCTGGAGCACAAGTGTGATGAGGAACAGCTGAGGGACCTGGGGGGTTTAGTCTGGGGAAAAAGAGGTTAAGGGGAGACCCCTTCAGTCTCTACAACTCCCTGAAAGAAGGATGTGGCCAGGAGGGGTCAGTCTCCCAGGTAACAAGTCATAGACAAGATGAAATTGCCTCAAATTACACCAGGGAGGGCTCTGGATGTTAGGAAAACATTCTTCACTGAGAAGGTTGTCAAACATTGGAAAAGGCTCCCCAGGGTAGTGGTGAAGTCACCATCTTTGGGAGTATTAAAAAAAAAAATGTATATGAGGCCCTCAGTGATGTGGTTTAGTGGTAGCTTTGGCTGTCTTCAGGTAAAGGTTGAACTTGATCTTAAAGGTCTTTTCCAACCTGGTTATCCTGTAATTCTATGATTCTTACATGAAATATGTTTTTTCTTTGTTTTAGCTTATAGTTGCAGTCCTCAAATTTTTCGGGGATAGCTTCCCAAGTCACACACTGAGGTAGAAATGAAAGCTTCAGGGGACAGGCTTTGACAATCAGCTAAGGTCTATGCACGTATCTTCAACCATTCCAGTGCAGCTGCATCGATATACATTAATAAGAAATATGGTTCATGCAAATAAACATTGCATGTCTGCTAATTGTAAACTACACCACTGAAGTCAACACAGTTGTTCTAATGTGAAGTCTATTTACAATCAATTGTTTAAAATTGCAGTAGAATTTTTGCAGATGTCAAAATACTGCATTTTGCTTCTAACTTATACATTTCCTACAAAGGATCCCACCTATAAAGGCTCTTATCATAGATTCATAGAATAGTTAGGGTTGGAAAGGACCTTAAGATCATCTAGTTCCAACACCCCTGCCAGGGACACCTCACACTAAACCACATCACCCAAGACTTTATCCAACCTGGTCTTGAACACTGCCAGGGATGGAGCACTCACAACCTCCCTGGGCAACCCATTCCAGAGCCTCACCACCCTAACAGTAAAGAATTTCTTCCTTATATCCAGTCTAAACCTCTGCTGTTTAAGTTTCAACACGTTACCTCTTGTCGTATCACTACAGTCCCTAATGAAGAGTCCCTCACCAGCATCCCTGTAGGCCCCCTGCAAATACTGGAAGGCTGCTATGAGGTCTCCATGCAGCCTTCTCTTCCTATCAACAGTCACTGCCTAGAGATTTTGGGAAATCTTTGGAGCTCTTTTGGCTCAAATGTTGTGAATATTCTTCTGCAGATTACATTTTTTTGGTCACCCATGCAAATATTTTGGTCAAGTTTCAGTTAGTGACAAATAGAGTCATTCATTCAGCCCTCATCTTGTTCTAAGCTAGTACAAAAGCATTCAACCTCCCTTCTGTTGTCTTTCCTGCCAACAGTTTCCACAATTTTCTCTTTTCCCACACACAACTTCACAAAACCTTGAGTATTTCCTGTTAATCATGTTTCTTCATGCAACAAACTGAAAATACGGAAATGCAGAAAGAAAAACCCTATAAAATAGAGTGGCTGGGGGCAGAGGAGAGAAAAGCTGGCTTTTAGAAGAAAAAAAAAAAAACATCCAAGTGAAATTCCAGTTTGGTGTAAGGAAAAGGGGGAAAAAAAGAAAGAAAAATGAAAGAAGAAAAAAGGTTTTCTTTTATTCTCTTCAGAACAGTTCAATACCAAAGGATTTCCAGAGACCGCTGCCATGCCTCAAGGGGTTGCAAATGCCTTCAGTCATCATTTCCATCCATTGAAATGTACATTAGACAGTACAGAGAGAAAACTGGGGGAAGACAAAAATGAAACAAAACAAAACCAAAGCATAGCCCTTCAAAGAAAAGAGATTTTTTTTTCTGCAGTTCAAAGGAATGATGTGTCCCTAAAACAAACCAATTTTCTCTTCTACATGCACCACACATACACACACACACACTAACACAGGCTTCTGGTCTTGTTGTAGGCATCCACTTTCTGAATAACCATTTCTGTAAGTAAACAAGCTGCTCCGACTGCAGCATAAAATGAGCTTAATAACAACTGAGATCAAAATGAGCCAAGATAGTAAGGGATAATAGTGGGGGATCATTCCTAAGACTGTTTGCCCCTGAAGGGAGAATTATTATTATGACCTTGTACCACCGAGCGGCCATGTGCTCCTAGCTGGATCAAATGTAGGCCTTGGCAAAGCTCTCTGCCTGGGAATGTGGTTGCAGTATCTAGTTTTTAACGCTACTGGAAGTGTTGCTATGGGCGCTGAGGCACAGGAGCCAAATACAGGGGAAGGAAAATAATGAAAAATGCTGATTAGGAGCTCAGAGAAAGGAATGGAACATTTGTGCTCAACAATAAAATGTAATGCTCTGTTAATCTGTTTCTTGGCTGCCTGTACTCTATAGGCTTTTTAATATACTTTTTTGCATGTTGCCATATAGGTTATTTAATACGCTTTTACTCTATAGGATATTTAACATCCTCCTTTATTCCCTGCTTAGCTACCTACATATACCCTTCTCAAAAAGCCCACAGTCTTTTCAAATGCATTGGATTGAGTCTAGTGTGCACTCACACTCTTGGAAATATAAAGCAAACTCCCGGGCTGACTGCTTGAGAGAGCAGATATTAATTTGCAATTTTAGCTATGCTACAGACCAAAGGAAATGTTTCCTTCTGTGAGAGCTTTCTTTTACATCATCTGCCTTAGTAACCTTCAGCGTTTTCCCAGTGACTGATGGTAGCAAGCACCTACAATGTATTATCAATGATGCCCAGTACACTGTGAACTTAATAAAACCAGACAAACACAAAGCTTTCTGATTTCTACCACTTTCTCTTTAGCCAATAGTGACATTGTGGCATCATGTCTCATTCCCAAATTGCTGACACTGAAAAGAACCCTATAGTTGACATGAAAATGTTCCTGAATCCACACTTGTTTAATTGTTCAGTGAACAAAGGAATCTCTCGAAGTTGAATATCATCTTTTAATCAGAACTGTTTTGCACTTGCACACTGTACTGTTTGTGTTGTTTTTTTTTTTCCATCCTGGAAAACTTTCATCTACGACAGAGTCAGTTTTGCATCTGTAAGTTTGTGCCCCCTCTAGCACATCTTTAATTAACTCCTTGGCCTTCCATGACTAGACTCCTAATCATTATGTTATAAAAATCCAATGTTTAAATACTTAAATTTGGTGTTTCTTTTTTTTTTAACTGAACATATCCCAAGCTAAAGTACAACCAGACCATAGCTCTCAACAAAACCGATATTCACCCAAGCTGAGTATCTGCCCAGGAATTTTAAATAACTGGAGTAGTATTACTTGTACAAATACACACACACACCCCCAGTCATACAAATGCACATGCATATAAATGATGTAAAGGCCACACAACATGGTGTTGGGAAACTTAAACTCTCATTAAAGCAAATGTGCAAAGTTCTTACTCTAGCTTTAGCAAAGCCTTCATTCCAGTACAAGGTTAGTTTTCCGTAAACAGGGAAAAACTAGCAAGAACAGATGGTTTCGACCTTATCTATGTCATTAAAAATGGAAGGAATTTTACTTCTCACTCAGTAGTGTTTTATATTAAATGAGACAGTCTTGGAAAATAAAGTTAGATGTACACTTTTTGAGAGTTTTAAGCGAAAATTCTCCTAATGTTTCTTCTACTCTGACATGTTTTAGTCATAAACTGCTGAAGCATACCATCCATTAATATGCAGATCTATGTGAATTCCTCCAAATTCTCCTGAGCTGAAGATCTGGTCCAGTGGCATTTTGCACCTGCATAAATTGTGCTGGAAAATTATTCTATTAAATTACACCAGAATCAAGACCTTTGGAGCTATAAATAAGGGAGGGCAAAACAGAAGGAGCAGGAAGAGTAAGCTAGAAACACACAGAGGGAAGAAAACCTCATTCATTCTTCTGAGCAGATGCATGTGTATGGAAACAGAAATAACAACCTGTTTAGCTAATCTGGCCTTGGAAACATGAAGCACTGTAGATTAGGCATGAAGACAAAACCTGATACTTTTTCAAAGAGATTGTTTTATCTTTCAGCATGGGCAGGGCCATATTGAGAACACTTAAAACCCTATTCTCCTCAAATGCTTAACCAGTCTCCCTTCACACCCATTTTGACCAGGGAGGGGAGAGAGGGGAAGGAACAAGAGGGGAAGGCGAGACACACAAATGCAATGCAATGTCACTATCAGGTGGTGCCGATTTAATCTCCCTGCTCAAAGCCCTTGATTTGATTTAGGATAGCAGTTGTTAAGAGCAGAAGGAGCTGCTGGCACACACAGCAGCCCTCTCAGCCAGGCTCACTTTCCAACTGTCCTGAATATTAAAAAAAAAATGGGGAGGGGGAAGAGGGACTGAAAGAGAGAGAAAGAGAGATTCAAAGAACAAGTCTACTGAAGAGCAGTGGCCGCAGCTCACTCAGAGGAATTCCATTAAATGAACTCATCCGTCATCTTGCCTTTTATTGATGAGTGGCATTGCTTGGCGGCGAGTGACATGGCAGAACAAATAGCATCGGAGCCCTGGCTTCCTCTTCCATTGCACACAGAGACACACAGGCCCCAAAACAATGAGTCATTACTTATTACATCCATTATTAACTCAGCTCAGGCTCATTAGGCATGGAAATTGAGGAGGGGAAAAAAAAAGACATAAAAAACCAGGAGCTAAGTAACACTGAGTACCTACACATTTAGGGAAAGGGTGGGGTGAGAGAGGGAAACAGAAGGGCAGTTAAAATCTGCTACTCAACATTTGTGACATTGTCAAATCCTAAGGGCCATGGGTAGTTGATCGTATGTTTTCCTTTTTCTGACATGATTGCATTGAGGACTGTGCTTTAAAGCAACAAGGCCAAAAGAATGAGAATGTAAGAACTACATCATTAACTACTGCAGACCTTCAGAATAAAGTTTATCAAGAGTGATATGGTTTTATTAGAGAAATCTCAGGTGGGCACAAGAAAAAATTATGAAAAATTGAGCTACTAGAATAATAAACCAAGTCAAATGCAAACATTTTTTTTTTTGGTGAGGGGAGTGAATTGGAATTCCTGTGTGTCATTCTGTCTGTGGCACTGTATTAATTTCATTTAACATTGGCGGTCTCAGAGTTAGATAGCTAGCCTAAACTAGTGTCTTGTTCAAATTTCCTTTACAGTCAAGGGAGAGCAATAAATTATACCTTGGATTACTCATCCAATCTTAAAAAGAAATGTTTAAAACAGATTAAATTAACACTATGTGGAAAGTGGAAACCTCTCCTTTTACAATCAAGGAGGCCTAAATGACTGGTTTTGATGAAGCGTATAGCTTGTAGACAGCTAAAGTTAAGTGGAGTCTGACTGTAGTTGCCTTAAGTCATGTTTGACTACAACACCAACTGCTTCCTGAACCTTCCTGAAAACAAGATCTTTTTTCCATTTCCTTGACTACACAGGTCTAGAAACGTTTCCTGAAATGAGTCCATTCACTTAAAAACAAACAAAACCCCAACAAAGAAAAAAAAAACAACAAAAAGCATCAAACAAACAAACAAAACAAAAAAAAGAAAACCACAAAAAAGGAGGATTCAGGAAAAAAAAGTGGAACAACTATTGAGCAAGTGGAGGATGGATGAAATACAGAATACAGATAGGACTAAAATGGGATTGAGTGGGTCTGAAAAAAAAATAGGAGTGTGGACCCCCTCAAATAAAATGGGACAACAGTGAAGCAATTCCAATAAAAGCAAAACTGTCTGAATCGGTTTAGACACCAGTTTAGTTAAAATGAAAATTACTTTGAATGGGTGTACCAGATTCAATTTATTTCAAATTTCAATTTCTCTGAACTTCAGTAAATTCTATTAACCCTTCTTGGCTAGATTTCACCTTTTCACTGCCCATTGGTTTGATGAGATAAGAGATTACTGAAGCATTGAGAAAGACTGCTGATATGCCAAGGATTTGCCAAATTTGAGGGATAAATCTTGAAAATTCTCAAGAGTCCCATCAGCCTGTGACAGACACTGGTGGCAGTCTGGTGGTGCTCATATCCAAGAACAGTTACAGGTTGATTTCTGAATCTCTGCAGTACTTCCTAAAATTATTTGCCATGAGAGAGGTATTAAGTTTCACATTATGAATACAACTAAAACAAATGAAATTGAAACTTAGTAGCTGTAGGTAGCTACATTTTCCAAACAAACGACAGAAACAGCTACTTGCATAAATTTCTGAAGTTGGGTATTTCTAAAATGGCTAACTTCTTTTGTTGTACTTAAAGACCTCCTGCATATTTCACCTCTTGTAACTCCTGATTTACATGCATTGATAACAGGAGGTGGACATTTTGAGAAGTACTTGATCATTTATCTCCTCTGGAGGTTTCATGGGAACAAGCATTAGTAGGGAGTAGAGTAAGATTCCTTCCAAGTTCATCTTGGCAAGAACATGTGTATTCAAGGCTCTTCTTCTGCTAATTAATTCTGAAAAGATGCATAAAAGAAAGTTGTGTTGCTTGACAGCTGCCCTAAATATCTTAGTGTCAGTATTGGTTAGCACATGCTGCTGATCGTGTTCTTTCAGCTCAGATGCACAAGTTGCAGCTTGTATAGAGTTAGCGGAACTTGCTAAAAAAAAGATATGTGTCCTCCTTAATATGGGAATTCAGCTGATGATTCCCTGCATTTTTCCCATCCCTCTACAGAAGTAGTTTACATGTTCGCAGGGTTGTTTTGTTGTTTTGTTTTTTTTTTTTTTTAACTTATTTCATTAAACAGAATGGAAAGTGTCTCACCCATTTCCTTCTCTTTTCTCTTTATTTCCATTTTAACATTTGCTGTCCTTTATGAAAAGTAATCAAAGTAATGGAAAGCATAAGCAATCAAAGTTTCAGGGAGAGGAGATAATTCTTTATTTGGCCTGTTGAATTGTGATAGGTTTCATTCATGAATACAACAAAGACAGGATTCTTATATCAAAAATATTTTAAATAAGGATTTGTATACCTATATATATGCACTAGAATAATAAATTTTACCTTTAATCTCAGAAAGCGCCATTTCTTAGAGAGATTCTTTCACAGGAGAGATAAGGAGAAAAGGAGATTAATTGCACCAGATGATACTCACAGTCAAATGTCCACATTTATTCTACCTTTCATGGTACAGAGAGGAAAATGTAAGAAACATACCCAGTTTTATCCAGATCTGTGGCAACCATAGGAGTAGATGAAATCATCTGTTGTGTTTTGTCAATAATTCAGAATGTGTTAAAAAGCAAGGAAAAAAATAGATGCATTCACATGGTTTATTTTTCTCCAATTAATTCTAAGGCATCTGCTTGGAACATTAAAAAGCATTCTTTCTGTAAATATATAACCATTAAAAAGAAAAATTATAGATAGTTTTGACAAGCTATCTACCTTCTCAAAATCTATCAGAATTGTATCAGTTCATTTAGAAACTCAGGAGCTTCAGATTTCTTCAAGTGAATGAGTTTCTCTGGATGCTCAGGCAATATCTCTAACACTAGTCTCATTTGCCACCTCTGGAACCTACTGTGGGAAATCATTGCTCATAACTTACAGCACCACAGCACAATCCACAGGAGCCTTATGTGGTTGCTTTGGCTGATCATCTTCTGTCATTCAGAGTACTTTGTCTCTGAGGACCCAGTCTTACAATGAGCTTTAATTATTCATCAGCTTTCACTTCAGCTGAGCCCTTTCCAGGGCCAGGCCTAGGGCTGGGAATCATTTCACCTTGTGTTAAGTGTCTGCAGAGTAGAAATATAAGTGACTCCATACTTCAATCTCTCTTTCTATTCATAAAGCAAAATAGAAATATTTAAGACACAATTCAATGAAGTATTTTTTAACTTGCACCTTAGGATTAGATGAATTGTGCCTTAAACGTGCTTGGTTCTCCATCAATTACAGAGGCTCAAGTGACTGGCTCAGATGTCAACAGCTACATTTGGGCTGATGAATCTCACCCAGGAGGTTTACATTCTATTTAATGACTTTGCATTTAGGTACCAGAGACAAGACACACAAGAAAATGCAGTCAAAGAATTATCATCTCCCCCTGCTTGTGGTACAGTGATGTTTTGTG
The DNA here is from genome assembly GCF_012275295.1 of Melopsittacus undulatus. Classification (NCBI taxonomy): domain Eukaryota; kingdom Metazoa; phylum Chordata; class Aves; order Psittaciformes; family Psittaculidae; genus Melopsittacus; species Melopsittacus undulatus. The sequence continues at coordinate 6,564,874 of NC_047557.1, forward strand.
CTAATGTTTTGCAACTGTTGTTCAGCATTTCCTTCTTGCAGTGTCTGCAGTACTGAGGAGGCTGGAGATGTCATATCAGCCTGTCTCAATTCTATCAGCAGCTGCCATAGCGGGAGAAATCCTAATTCAGTACAATATGCCAGTAGCTGAGGTTAGCTCAGCAGCAGTAGCTAAAAGACAGATGTAAAATCAGTTGCTGATGATTTTACATCAGAGGAGTGAATGTAAAATCAATGAGAAGTTTTAAAGTGGGGAATGGCCTAAATTTAACAAGGGAAATTAAGTCAATGTTTATTTTAGCAAATGGAAAGTTTTTTTCCTCTCTCAGTCTAAGACTATGATTAGAAGAGTGCTAAAAACTGAGAACATTTTAACAGAAGCTTTCTTTAAGCACATCTTCCTGGTAGCAAAAACATTCATTTCACTGAATGTTCACCGATTCAAACAGTCTTGGATGTTACAGACAACAAAATATGTAATGGTAGTTGAAAATGATGTTGCTTTAGGGGAAATCACTGGACAGCATTTGGGAAAATAAGATAAAATATTTTCCAACAAGAAACATTCATTTTCTGAATTTTAATTTTTCTTCTTTTAAATATATTAGCAAGTTTCATTTATAAAAATTGTCCTTTTTCCTCCAAATTTTAAGATTTTTCTTTCCCCTCACCTTCTTTTTTCTATTCCACTTAGTCCCTGTTTCTAGGATGGAGAGTGGGGAAATAATCAAGAAGTAAGAATAAGAGGAACAAAAGGAAAATCAGTTGGAAATTAACTGAAATGGAGAAGAAACATTACAGCACAAATATTTTCTTTTCTTTTGCTTTTTGCTTTCTCAACTTTATATGAAAAAAAAAAGAGTGAAAAATTTAAGGAAGCCAGCTTCTAATAGGAACTCTTTTTGAACCTGAATTTCTTTAGCTCTGTTGCTGCTTGTTAAAGGCTAAGCACATGCTAAACTTTAATCATGCACTTCCAAGGAAGTCTCAAGGAAACATTCATGTTAATGCAGAAAAGACCTTGAAACTTTTGCGTTTAAAATGTTTGCACATATATTTCTAAGCAAATATATGCGCACTTAAGTGTTTTGGTGTATAGGCACCCCTTCATAATGTTTAAGATTCTGTGCTGATACCTCTGTTATACAAAATATCCCTCTCTGAATCCTCTCCCAGAAATTTATGTGTGCCCATGTATCAGTCTCCTTTCCAAGATGTGTGATCAGATGTGAGCTGGTAGATTGCAGTTTAAATGTCTGCAGTGCCATGGCATTTTCTTTTATCAGCTATGTGTTTTGAAGAAGTTTAATTTTGAAAGATGCCTTCATTTCTAAGATGTTTTAATATTGCCCTTTAGCTCAGAAAATATATAATGTATATAAGCACAAAAACTCACAAACGTATGCACCTATATATATATATGTGTGTGCATCCAAGCTGGGGATGTGACATCTGCCTGCACTGTTAGAAGCCAGAATTGCTTACTACTGTTACTAGTTTTCTCATCCTGTACTCCCTGCCAGTATGTTTCAACTCACTTGCATTGTTTTAAAACTAGGTGATTAAATGAAACTGATTGTTTTCAGTCAGTTGAGAGCCATGCTAAGCAACTACTGAGGTTCAGACAAAAATCTGCCACACTTCTAAAAGACACTTGGCTTTATGTGGGATAAATCATCTTCTGGAAATACCTGCTTGGATATATCTCCTTTGCCAAGCTAGCTCTGTGCCCACTTCTGTCTTCACTCTCCCATATTTACACACATGCCTAACTCCTAGTTGGAAAAAAGGAATGGATACTACTCCCTCCATCTACACAGCTGCAGTATTTTCCAGCATTTTTCCAGGGAAAGGTAAAGGGGTTATACCAGTGGCTTTCTGGTAATGAAAGAACCCATATTAGTATCCATTTTAAATGTAAAGCATAAAAAAAGTATTTTGAAATTCTTCTGGATAAAAATTACTATATTCCAAATCCTAGAGTTTTAGAATTCTAGAGGGAATGTGAAACTGGATGAACTCTACACAGTATTATTGAGGTTTTGCATGAAATGAGATAAAATATTTTTAGAGAGAAGACATATTAAGAGGTCTTGAGACAGCATTTTAAACTAATTTCATATACAGAAAATATTGAAAGGAGATCAAGGTGAGTTAAATATATCATGCTATTCATAAGAGTGAAAAAAATAATATGTGACAAATACAAGATTGTTTCCAGAACCTTATAACATTTCAAAACCTAAAGAATGATGAACATTCAAATGAACCTGCATGACATTGCATATTGTAATTATTCAAGGTCTTCTTTTAGTTAGATACTTCATATACAGTCATGTAAAGAACATGCAATGTCTGGTATGTGTTATCAATTAATTTGTTCCCTATCTAGATTTACATTTCTTCCTCAGAATGAAAATAAGATGATCTCTCTAACTGACTATTTTAAGATTCAGACTTTGGATGTGAGCTTTTAATTGCTATGACAGCAATGTGTTTGCTGTGTCTAAAGATATGCAAACGGCTTTATGTGTAACTGTATAGTCTACTATGTGTTTGTTTGTGATCTTATTCTGTTAGGGGCTGATCGAGAGCCCTTTGAAGTCCATGGGCATTTTTTCATTGACTTCAAAGGGTTTTTGGTTCAGACCCTTATCTTTAAACACTGAATAGATTAACAACTGATTTGTGAATAGTTTGCAATGCCAAAAGGAAGGGGGGAGAGCCAGCATTTACAATGTTATATATCTGGCAAACAGTATTTGACCATCTTCTATTGATATGTGTATTAATACTAAACCAGCACCACAATGGCATATGTACACTAGTGGGCTGCCAGAACAGTATAGGAGAAAAGTAGTGCTCTACATATGGAAATATTTAATGATATCCTTGTATTTTACACACAGCTTCACCTAAGCCTATTCCAAGAGCGAGGCCACTGGAGTATTCAAGGATGCACAACCATTTCCTAGGCAGAAGTTCTTTCCCAGATGTTCAGTTTGACCTGGGGCAACTCAATCAAAGTCTGTAAGGTTTCCAACATTTCTAGTGGGGATTTATTTTTAAAAATGTGGCATATGGATTTTTCTGGCAATAATGAAATATAGCTGTGCACACTCCATTAAATAAAATGAGGCTGTAATCCTTAAAATTGTGTAACTGGAATTGGAAAGCTGGGAGCTGGGAAAAAGGATACAGGTTTGGGGTAAAGAAACGGAAGAGTTTCAGGAAGGACATTTGAATATCTGAACCATGCATAATATGGAATGAAGCATATGAAATATATAGACTTAAAGACCCAAAGAATACATAGTCATCCTGAAAGAGTGGGTAGATGTAGCACTGTATAATTAACTCAGGAAAAAAAAAGAAAAAATCAGATAAAAAAATGAGAGTGACTTAATGAAACTATTTCAGTAAGAGGCTCTTTTTAAAAAATATTTTCTGTGTGATTCTTTATCTCAACCTTTTGCTGCTTAAAAGCATAAAAACGCTGCTTTTGGTACTTAACTGTCATGATTTGCTCTAGAGACTTTCAAAACAGGACAAGAATCTTAAGAAATTCTAACTCCCTAAATTCAGTTCCAGTTTCAAAGAACTTAAAATACCAATAGACCAAACAGAGAGAAAAATGACTCTGTAAAATATCCCTAGGCTTTCTCATGAGACAGGACATGTCCCTTCAGTTTGTGCAGGCTTTCAGCCTGTCATAAACTGGGAATGTTAGGATTCAGTAGAAACTTTTTCCCCATGATGTTCCAGGATGCCTGATAGCAAAATGAAGGATATCACCCACAACCAATTTTAATGTGTGAGACTCCCTGGAGCTCAGCAGAACCATCCTTTTCAGGTCCATGTTCCTCTGCATCATTCTCTTTGTTCTTATAGAAGATAACTTCAAGAATTCTTTTTCCCTCCGTATGCCTTTTAACTTCAAAATAGTTTTTCTGTCTTATTTATATATTAGGACAGGATTTCTCCCTACAGTGTGTTCTATTTGAACTTACATTTTGGAAGACATTTCTGCAATGACCCATGCAAGAACATCATGATCCTCTCCTTTATGAACAAATGATCGTATACCTGTAATGGCTGCATGCACCTACACTGCTCTGTATACACTAAAGTAACTCCTTTCCCCTTGCTTAATAGATACGAATGTTACTGAGTGCAGTTAGCACTTAGTAAATAGTAAATAACAATAAATAAATAAATAAATAATAATCTAATTCCATCTAATGGAATAATTTGCTGTCTAATCACAGCAGGAGGGAGTCCATTATAACACCAAAATTGTTTGTGAAATGCAAGCCTTTCTACAGAGTAACTCAAGCAGCTGCTTCTGAGGTCTTGTCATATTGCAGAAGTATTCGGCTGGCCAAAGCTTCCTAGTGCAGAGACATCAATCTCACTGCCCACTGGCTGCTGAGTTTGCTCTACAGACAGTCAGTATTGCTGTCGGCTTTGCCTCTATGATGGACAATAGAATTCAATAGCAATGCACTTGAGTAGCGTTTTGCTTTTTGCATGAGCAGTGGTTTGTAATGTCAGTGACAGTGGTGAGAGAGTTTGTAATTTTGATAGGAAACAAACCATTCTGAAACCCTTAAGAATATGAAGGGGAATTAATGTTGCCTTCTTCACTCTCTGTAAAAGTCAGATGCAGGGAACTTCCACTGTACTTCCCCCTGTTATTTCCTTAGCCTAACAAGATACTGCACCAAGGGCAAGGGATACGTAAGAGAATATCAAAAAGGCATAACCGTTTGAGAATTTTTGTTCAGTGCAAAAGAGCAGAGCCTGTAAGGCTCATTCCTGTAATGACCTAGACTGAAAAATTGGACTGTAGGCACAGTTGAAGCATTTAGCTCTACAATAATGACTCACAAACCCCTAACCTGAGGCATCTCAGCATTCACAGGCATCTGTTTTTTTTGCTGCAAGACTTACAGAGCTCCTAAAAACTCCATTACTGCACATACCCAAAGCCATCGTCTTGACAGAGGCAAGCAGCCCAGCAGCTGTTTTCACCTGAATCTTAGGATTGCTTTTCTGGGCATCCTTTCACCCGTGTTTCACAGGGAGCCAGGTGTGCACGGACAGTGCTACATTTTGTGCAGAAGGCAGCTGCTTATGTTCAGAAGTGCAATAGGAGAGTACATAGCTCTGACAACAGCAGCTGATTTTCATTTTGTGTTTTACACACATATCCCTCTTTCATGTCAGGCAGCTTCAACTCACACTTTCCATGAGAATGCCTTAACTGCTAGACTCTATGTATTACTGCTTTACTGTCTTTATGATGCCTAAATTACCTACATTTATTTCCCTGTTTTTTAGTATTTAAGGAAAGACAAACAAGATAGCACAAGGTAAAGTACAGTGTAGATGGGCATCCACCCAAATATATGTTCTTATTTTGTTACGGCCATCGTATAACTTACACTTCTAAGTGTGAGAGAGTTTCACCTTATTACTAAATGATCATAAGTGAGCACTTATCATCAGGTATATTGTAAATTCAAGCCGTATCTTATTGAATGATAGTTTGCTTACATTATTATATCTTATATATATATAAAAATATATGAGATTGAATATCTCAGTATAAACCCAGAATTAATAAGGTCTAGATTGGCATACTTAAGTTGTAGACAGAAAAGTTAGCCACACAAGTATAGTACCTATTGTGCTGTATTTTCTAGCTCAGTGATAAAGTCAGATAGAAGATATGCTCAAGGGACAGGTTTACTCATCATTTGCTTCCTTGCCCTTGAAATGAGGTCTCGTGTAGCAAAACATGAGGTCAACTGCATCACATCATTCGATCTGCCATCACTTTGGCTACAAAAAGCAGTGTGCCTGAAGGGCTACAGCCCAATGGGTTACCATGCATGAATGGGCTTCGGACTTCTCTTACCCAGCCATGGAGGCTGTTGCTCCCTTTTTCTCCCAGTAAACCAGCACATTTCTCAGTGTTAGTTTTACAATTCTGGCTTCTTAAATACGTTCTCAGTATTAATTTCCTGAAGAATATTTTTTTCATCAAGTGATTTATAAAGTGAAAACAATTCTCAAAGAAAGTGGTTCAGAAGTATGAACTGACAGGCAAGTAGCACCTGGTGTTCCCAAAGGAGTTTGTAGAGAAAGTGGAAATGCGAAAGTTAACTTCCTATGATAAATTGGACTCACAACTAGGAAGCTGTGGAGAGCTTTGCAGCCCATTCTAAGCCACAATGTGCCCACAGGCATATCTATTTTTTCGTACTTTGCCTGTTTAGATTTAAGCACATAGAAAGTCAGAATCCACTGCTTACGATGCACAGTAACCAGATGTGGGCTGAGTGACAGACTTACACACAACAGCAGTAACAGGTTAGAGTAAATAATTGTCATTCTTAACCACACGCATCTGCAAATCCCAAGAGTGTTTCCTCTTTGCATGTAGAGTTGAATCTTATGGTAAAAGCTATATTGTCTGCTTAACGTACTTAGCTGTTCCCCGTAATTCACACTTTGGGTTTAAATATATTTGATCATGGTTCATAAGAATACTTGTTTCTTTTGGTTTCTTTTTTTCCTGTGTAATCCAAAGGTCTTTGGGAAGCTGGGGCTCTTTAATTAAGAAGGATCATATATTTTCTTTCTGTGATATTTTCCTTTCAGATCCATTTTGCTAAATCATAAACTTAACTGCATTAGATCTACTAATATGCAAATGCGTCCTTTAAAATCCACCCCCTAAGCTCCAGAGACATGTGGGATCTAATACCCATAGAAATCAGAGCCTTTGGTGTTCCTCTGTTGTTAGTCCTGTCACTAGTGACATCCCTGAATGCACATTGATGTCTTCTCCCCACTTCCCCTCCCTTAGAGTACTTATTGGCAAATTGTAATATTCTGAGTCTTTGAAGTGACACCTACAACTAAAGTACCACCCACACTTTTCTCTATTTAGGTCAGAGTCACTTCCAACTAGAAAGAAAAGAAAAGCCACTCATGCACAGACACACACACGCATGCACTCACACAAACAAAACTGATGCAGACAAAATCAAATAATGAGGTGCAGCCACCCAAGGCTGGTGTGAAAATCAACATATGGGGAACTATTGTGAGTGTCAGGCTCTGCTTCAAATGGGCTTGTTTTGCCTGGAACCCTGAGATGAGCTGAAAAAGGCAGAGTTGGTTGCTTTGCTAATCACTGAGCTACCTGCAGAGAAACAGGCAGCCATAAAAAGAAGCAAAACAGTAGAGGAATAGATGCAGAAAGAGCTTCTGCTGAATGGTGTAGGATGGGCTAGCTGGCACCTGTAAGAGCTGTTCTCAAACTGCAGGTTCAAAACACCTTCTGCAGCAGTCATTACAAAAGCCAGGCTTTGGGGTTTAGACACTCCTCTGTGGATCAGGAGCCTGCACAGAGAGCTTTCCAATGCCATCAGAGAGAGGGGCAGATGTGACTCCATCTCATTGGGCTGCCACTGCCAAGACCAAAGGCTTCAAGTGCTGAAGTACCAGATAAAGAGTGGACAGGAGGATTGTGCTTGTGGATTTGTAGTCCAGAGACTTCAAAGAGTATCACTTGATAAGATGCAGTAGTAAGAAGGGAAAACAACAAAACCAACAAAACAAGGAAAGGAAAGATGGCAAGGCAAAGCAAGGCAGGGCAAGGCAAGTCAAAGCAAGGAAAGGAAAGAGGAAAGGAAAAGAGAACTTTTAAAAGAGTAAAAGAAATAGATCAATTATGGAGTTAAAAATTATGACAATATAAAGAGGTGTTGGGGATTCAGATTTTTTTTTTTTTCCCCAGAAAAGGATCTGTATTATATGCCTTTGTACGGCTGTATGCAAACAAAATACATGTCTAAGTTTGCCAGACAAAAAATAAATAAATAAAATAAAAAAGTAAAAATTTCCAGGAGGAAGGACTTTCTTTATCCCTGTGGAGAAAACAGAGGATTTGAACTTCAACATGACAAGAAGGACAAGAAAATAAGGTAAAATGAAAGAGTGTTTTTTATCTAAGAGCCATAAAAATATGTTTTAAGTACCATGGAATTTGCTGTGTATTTAGGATCCAAATAGAAGTGCAATGCTAAAATACCACTGCAAATCTAGACAGTACTTATCTGAAAGCGAACAGATGAATTTCAAGATGAACAGAAGTTTGAATTTCAGTTCAAATTAGAGGTCTTCTTCACGAGTGGATGTCCTGCTATTCGTTCCAGACTTGAACCATATAACGTGCTCCTAAGGACCACCAGTGCACTTTAGATACCCATAGGTGTACAGTTTACAGGACCTCACTGGTTGTCCCCTGAAATGTATGTGATATGGAGATGCTTGTCCAGTCATTGGCTAAGAAACCTTATCTTCACTGACACAGGGAAATCCTAGAATCATAGAATAGTTAGGTTTGGAAAGGACCTTAGGATCATGTAGGGTTGGCTTTCTGGGCTGCAAGTGCACACTGCTGCCTTGAAGATTAGAGAGATCATGGTCCCAAAGAAACAGGAGGCAGTAAAATGTTGCTCTGTGTGTGTATGTGTGTGTCGGAAACGCAGGTACAACCATGCTAGCAAAGGAAATATTGCCAGTATTAAGATACTAGAAAGACCTTAGAACCATATTGTACTGCGGTGAATATTTCTTTCTTTGTTCCGCTCTAGTTTTATACCCTTCTTAAACCACATTATTGAGAGTGGTTCCCATATCCCTTAGTAGTGATTAGTCAGTCATGAGTAAGAAAGTTTCAAAAGAAATTGTGTATATATACAATAAAATCATTTTTCATTTTTACAGCTGTAATAAAATGAGGAGTGGGGGAAGGAGGAGAGAGAAAGAAAAACAAAAAAAACCAGACAAATAAAAAAAATAGAAACAATGAATGCTACTAAAAGGAGAAATAAAAGACAAAAGTAGCTATGGCAGGTCAGAATTCAGATAAAGCCTTCAAATCATACAGGAAATGTGAAAAGCATTCAGCACCAGTATTCAACCAGCAATATGCATAAAACATATGATGCACATCTCTCACCTGAGGCAGACTCAAGCTAACTAGAAAAGTCAAGCACTTATCATGAAAATTACATGAAGGATTATAAGACCAACATCCCAATCATTTTTAGAGAAGAAACACCAACTATAAAATCCCTAATGGCAGTTATTTAGTGAGGTGTAGGTTTCATTTTCCCTCTCATTTTCTTCTTTTCTTTCAGCTTGACAGAGATAACTTGTCTAAACAATAGAAATACCTCCTGTGCTACACCAGTTTCATCCAAAATCTATGTAGGTAATAATGTTGTTTGAAAAACCATCACAGAAGCACACTGAAAATATTACTGAACATATACCCCAGAGAGATAATACGGCTTATGGTTCCCATCAGGGAGATGAAAATCAGGCTAAAAAAACAGGCTAAGTGACATGTTTGGGATCTCACCAGTATTTTGTGACAGACCAAGGGTGTGAACCTGGGCTGATGTTTTGATCAGGACTTCACTGAACAGTCTTTGATTTAAATAGCGTTAGTTACAGCAGAGGTAGCTGTAAATCCTGAACTTGAAGACAGGAAAGTGAAGCAGAAAGAGAGGAAGTGATTTGCATACAAGTAAATTTGTGGAATATCTGGCAATTAAACATATAATTTCTAGACTGAAAGCAGTGTCTTAATCACAAGAGGATGCTTTCTGAGCAGCAGGGAACTATTTTTTCTTTCTTTTGCTTATGTTCTACTCCCAGATAAGTGCTATTCAGCAAGAAGTCGGGTGACATTATCAATCTGGAATGTGCAGAAGCTAAAGTTTGCCACAAACTTAGCAGGAATTTACACAATGGTGGATTATCACTAGAATCAGTTGGAAAGTTCAGTTTGAAAGACACTTATGGCAACATCCAGGGTCACTGGTATTAGAAGTGTTTGAACTTAAAACTAGCGAAACAAGAAACAAATAAGGCAAAAAAAAAAAAACAAACCAGCAGAATATTTATCTGCTCATTTCTTGAAAAGTCTTTGAAGTTTTGGAGTTTTTTCTTTTTTTATTTTTTCATTTCCTTTTTTTTTTTTTTCTATTCTGTTGTGTCTTTTAGTATTCCTCAAAGCTTGCCTCTGGCACAGCTATTACACAGGGGAGAACATCTCTGATTCCTTCAACTTTGAAGCTGTAAAGTCACAGCACCCTGGTTCAACTGTGTGGCTTCCTTAAATGAGCTTAAGACATACTCTGTGCCAAAGACTTAGACCAGGTAAGAAACAGTCAACAACAAACTAGCATTTCTAGGTCAGCAAAATATAAAACATATAAAATATTTTATACAGAAAAAAGCAGAAGGCATAAGTCCTTTAACCCAGTAATGCAAACCACATAGAAGAAGCAGCCTTTGTTGACTTTCCTTTCTTCTGCTGTGTTTTCATAATTTATTTTAACATTTTCTGTTTACTGATGTTCCTAAAAACTGTTTTTTTCACATGATTGTTAAATTTTTGATAGGCCATCCAGACAACTGTTTATATAATGTGATTTCTTCTCTGAGTAAGAAGCTTTCACCCATTCTTTTACATATAAACAGCATATGGAGAGATGATGAAACTGATTTAGACACAATGAACATGAAATACTACAGGACATTCTCACTTTCTTTACAATGCCGGATACACAAAAATATTCCCATTCTTCCCCAGTTGATTCCTAATTCTTGGCTTCCTCCAGTCACATTTTTAGCCTTTCTTAAGTTATCTGATCATCACTCCCAAACTTGTCTCAGTCCATTATTTACCTTCTCTATCACTTACAAACTCTTCTGGGATTTACAGAATAGACAGACCAAGTGCTTCAGGTTCCAGAACTCAAAGGAAGTATGCTGGGGAGAATACTTTTCTAATATGCAGTTTCTCATTTGCTTAGAAACAAGAGATTTGAGATTGATTTCCACCTTTTTCAAGGAGGAACTTGAAAACTGTTTCTTAGTTACAGTGTTTTAGATGACAGAGGTGGGTATAGTGTACTCTCAATTATCTGTATTAAAACTGACCATTTCCCAAGCCACTGTTAAGAGAAACTGTGTAATCAGTACTCTCAAGTTTTCATCCCTGCCCCTTCATTGTAAAACAATGACATCGACTTCCACATAAGGGGGGTTGGAACTAAATGATCTTAAGCTCCTTTCCAACCCTAACTATTCTGTGATTCTACAATTATGTGAACATTCAAGTGAAGGTGCAGAGCTCTAAATTGCAGTGATTTTACCTTTATTTTAAATTCATAATTATAAAAGGAGACAGGACTACAATTAAAAGCATCTTTGTACCATGTGAGTGTCTCATCACTAAGATACCAATCTTACTGTCTTCTTTGTGGTTCCTTCTCTGAAGCCTACACTCCTCTTCATGATCACTCCCTTTCCCATCTCTCCTTACCACTCTCGTGATGCCACAGGACAAAGAAAATAGCTGTTACAGCTGTGATGGCCTAGGACTTAAATGTCAGCTGTTACAATGAAGAGAACTATGGTGCCTAAGTCTCTATGTGAATGTGAGCGTAACCCCAAGACAGAATTATATATATCGTTGATAAAGTGTGTTTTCATTAGGGTATCCCAAAACCCTTATGTGGAAGTCGATGTCATTGTTTTACAACGAAGACATAAAGTGAATCATCTAGCAGTAAAGTAGCTAAACTAAATAAAAAAAAAAAAAACAAAAACAAACAAACATAAAACCCACAACCCTAAGCTATTAGATCCTCCTGGTACACGATCTGCTCCACTTAGCTGTATACATATATATTTGGAAGTCATCTAGTGTCTGTTCTGAATATTTTTTTATCAGTGAAGTTTTGTTATTGAGGTATGAGCTTCACTTCACTATTTCAAACCTGGACACCTATTCTTGGCTTCTTCACTCCTTGTTTTGTTCATTTCATGGAGTAGGTGATGAAGGTGATCAAAGGCATTACTAATGTATTGCTCAACTAGAAATGATTCCACAATACATTCAGAGACGAGCGTGAGCTACTTGAGTAGGCTTTTAAACAAAATTCATATATAGCCTTTCTAGAATGCTCCATAGATTTAATTTAAAGAACCCAAAATATTCTTTAGGCCCAGATTCTTTGTCCTATCATGACAGTAAAGAGAGAGCCTCTGTGGTAAACTACAAAACATATCTGAAGTCCATCATGATGAAGTACATTAGGTCAAAAGATGGAGTTACCTTGAAAAAAAACATAATTAATGGTCCTTACTTTTCCCCATTTCTTCTGCCTGCTTCTTCTCCCCTCCTCCCTCCTCCCCTCACCCCATCCCCCCACCCCTCCCAAACTCTTCACAAACTCAGTCTTTTTTTGCTGGCTATATTGAAAAATAAATTAGTTGGGTTTGTGCTATCAGGAAGTCTGTCATTATAGGGATATTTGCCTTTTTCTTCTTCCCTTGTGGTTTTTATCAAAGGTTCAGGCATGTGGGTTATATCTCTCTTTATCTCTGTTGTGTTCTAACTTAGAAGGGAAAGAAAACAGGAAAATTGTTTTATCTTCTTATGTAGCATATAAGGATCAGTTTCATAGTAGTGATATACCATAGTAATGACATACGATTTCATGGTAGTGCCCATATCTCTCTACTGCTTCACTTGTCCACAGGTTGTTTGAACCCAGCTGACCAAACTAAAACAGAAAGCAAGAATGTGATTTAGATAAGATTTTTTTCTGAGTTACTAGATTACTGAAAGCCTGAGTAAAAGTACCAGTTTCTGTAGTCTTTATTCTTTAGTCTTACTTTAAGTACAATTTTCTGTACTTTTTAGAAAAGTAAAAAAAAAATAAATGCAAATATTGAATTACCTTGAAATCTCAAACTAGTTTAGCTAAACTTGAATGGTCAAAAAAACATGTACTATTCTTACCATGCATGTATCTTCATCCTGTAAAATGCAGGGAACAGCTCCATAATGTAGAATTTTTGCCCCAGATTTTAAAGACCACCTGGGGCAGATAGTCTGTGACTTCTCTGAATGGAATAAGTGTCATTTTTTTAATTATCTCTTCCCAAGTCCAGAGTGCTCTGAAATGAACAAAAATGAAAACGCATCATCCAGAAACAAACCTCAGTTCAAATAACTCAAGTCCTCTAAAACAGATCATAGTGCAAAACATAGTTTAGAAGTCAAGTCTAATGTGGTGTGAAATAGTTTTTTTCCCTGTTTTTTCCTTTTTTTTTTTTTCCCCAAACGCCAGGCTCTGTGTTTTGAATCAAACTTATACTGTACTGAAACACACATTTAGCTTCATGTCCTCCAAATCGACAGAATACTTAAGCGCTTTGTAAAATATACATTATGGCGATTGAGCAATAAATGTGATATGGGTGAAGACAGTTGCATTTAGCAGTTTTTTTCACATTGCCAAAAGTGAAATGTGTCTAACCCTTTTATATATGTAACATACTTCTCATAAAGTTGCATTTTGCATTACATACTCTCCAAATTTTCTGCTTTGTCATTTTTTTTTGTTTGGTTTTTGTTTTGTTGTTTTGTTTTTGGGTTTTTTTTCCCCCTGATTTTACACTTAAATGAACAAAGAAGCAATTACTTGCTTGGACAAAAAAGATATGAAAAAAGAACACAGCCTACATGCTAATGTTTAACAGTGGTGCTAATTCTGAGTACTGTATTCTTGGATAATTTGTTTTCTGGCTGTAGAAAGCAACCAGTAAGAAAAGGCAAGATTCTGAATGAGACAGAGATGAAAACAGCTAAAGATGACTTAAGTGGTGATAAAAATACAGTGGCTAAGACAGATGTCTGAATTATTCATTTCTTTTGATACCACAGACACAGCATGGGACAAGCTGTAATATATGTCTTGGAGGTCACATAGATAACAAAATCAGCTCTTTATTTCAACAAAAATCATAGGAATCGGTTTTGGTTAAATAGTAAGGATGTGTTAGCCATGATTTCTTTAAATACTTTTAGAGTGAATGTAGAGAAGGTTGGAGAAAAAACTCTTTTTCACTTGGAAGCACAGCACTTTCTCTTTAAGAGGATTTTGCACTATGATACATGTATTTAATTCCTTTATTTCATTATAAAAGTAGTACCACTTTCAAACCCTGAGATGTTTCAAAGTGTTAGGGAGACCCTGTGACTACAGTAACCATTACTATTTCCCCGTTTTCCCTTTCTGCTGCATTTGCTGACTCTCATATGCCCCTTGTATTATAAACTCTTTTGTGCAGAAACTTGCTTTTTACTATCTGCATAGGAGTCAAGGAAAGTTTGAGTGACTTTTAATGTGGTCTAATAGACATGGCTATACTTTCTTATTAACAGTACACAATGGAAGTGTTCAGTCCCAGAGAATGAGTTCTGGCACCTATGGGACCAGCTCAGAAGAAGCTCAGCAAGTGGGAAGAAGCTAAATGCTGTCTGGTCTCCCAGCCCATGTAAAACAATGAGCATGTCCTTGAGGATTCTCTCCATGTCTACTGTGGCTTGTTAGAACATTTTCCTATTGCATTAATACGTGAACATCTCTGATAGCCTGTTATATATAAAGTTGCATGATATGAAAAAGTTTTCTAACGACAGTTGTATTTACACTGATCAGTTAGGAAACCAGGGATATTCTGTTAATACAGAGGGATTATGTTAGTGTGCCACTGATGCACAGGAGATTGTTTTAATGCAATTTGATTGAGGTATTTAATTCCTGCAAGATAAGAAATATCAATGTTCATGAAGTGCATTAGTTCTCCAATGGTATTTAAGTGCTTAAGCACCTTAAGTGGTCTTGGATTTTGGTTTTTTTTTCCTGTTTTCTTAATTTTTTGGGGGGAAGGGGAGGGTAGGGTATTCTGAGAATGCAGCCGATGTTTGAATTTACATATAATGTGCCCAGAGAAAGAAAGAACTGGAAATGTATTCATTGTTTTTTCATCACCATGTTTTCAGACTAGACCTACACAGAAATACAGTTGTACAGACTTAAACCTAAGTTACTTTAGCTCAGCAAGCTTCATCTGACAATAGCCAAAAGTGAAGGAGTAAAATAAGAACAGGATATGTGTACAGAAATAGTCCCCAGAAAATTTTATCAGGCTGAATTCTTGCCCACGTTTTGTTGGTTCATTTTTACTGCAGACCACTTTACAAAAAGCAGTCCATTGCCTCCAGCTCTGCTGGGCTACTCAAGTCTGGGCACCAACCACATAAAATGCACAGAACAAGTTTCCCATGACACCAGACAAACAGCAAGAAACATGAGAACTTCCCCAAAAATGCAGAAGATACTGTTTTTCTCAGATGCTGATGAGACCTAGTAAAAAAATTCTTGCAGTTTGAGTCCAGAGTCAGTCATCTGGTGAACAACAAAGACAGAAAACTTGAAGTTCACCAGAACTCCACTTGAGTCTTAGCTGCCAAAAAGTTATATTTGGCAGCCCATGCTCATGGTTGTTTTCTCCATTTGGGTCTTGAATATCCCAGTGCATGGTGGTGGTTTCTGTAGGTAATCTATTCCATTGTCTGTTGGTTTGTCTTGTAAGAGAACATTTACAAATGTGCAAAGATGTGGATAGAACAAAAAAGGTTCTGGACATACATATTTAAAAGTGAAGCTGTATGAGGCTTCAATTTAGAAGATAACACTGTATACTTATTTATCTTTTTAAAGCATTGTTGTAGTTCTTGGAGCTCTCCTTGACATCTTATATATCACTGTGCTTTCACTGAATATTCTAACGCTGTGCTGCTTTTAATCTTCAGATGTAAACAAAAGCTTATTTTTTCATACCACCATCACAACCTGACAAAAGGAGAGGCTGAATATTGATTTATCTGCTGAAAAAAACCTCTCCAAAGATAATTCAAAATACCCCCAATCTACTAAATATCCATTACATGGCATATTCTTTTTTTCTTTTCTTATTTGGATTCTTACAGACCATATTTGTAGTAGCATTCTCCAGGAGCTGAAAGTGCAACTCTTCTTCATGATTGTAACTTTTTGATTTGTACTAGGCATCATAAAGGGAAGAATGATAAATCAGTCGTATATTGTACTCTCACCTTGAATACCATGTTCCATTTAGGTCAACTTGGCATGACAGGAAGAGGAAAGTCTTGAGAAAAGCAATGAAAATGACTAAAGATTTCAGATGAGCAGAGATTAAAAGCCCTGAAATTATTTAGTTTCAGTTCTCTAGCCCTAACTCCCATCTGCAGTTCTCCAGGCACTACAAGATAATAACTAAAGATGGCTGGAGCTTGAACTACTGACACTGTTTATCTGCTGAAGCATTTCCAGGTTCCTTATCACTGTGTATCTACATGTCTAGTCTTCCTCTGACGCAGTGAAGTCAGTGGCGTAAGCACACATTTAAAGGAAGCAAGACAGTATTTTTTATCTGGAGAGTGTGAGGACACAGTAAGAAAAAACACTTTCTTTTAGATTACAAATTACTTGAGAATGATATTTTTATCATGATATATGTGTACAATGTCTAGAAGAGTGTATTCCAACGCTTGCAAAATATAAATGTGAAATATGAAGAAAGACGGAGCTGGCAGTTATATATAAATAATAAGTGACATGGAAAAAGCCCATTAGGAGTGCTCTTAATTTAGTTCTGTCTTAATTATACTATTAGGGTAAATGTCACCAGATGATGCATTTATATACAGTCTTCCAAATTCTTTTTCCTGAAATGCATGAAAAGGGTTTATCCATAAAACATATTTTATAGTATTATTAACCCTATATGTTGGAAGCTCTGTAGGTGTTAGGGGAGCTCACCGTCTTCCTTTATTTAATTTTTATGACAAAGTTGGTTCTGGGAAACAGATAACTGATGGCTACATATGAGAATTGTATCTTTTGACTTTTTGACCACCTCTGTTCCAGGGTTGTTGTGCACATACCAATTAAATAACTTATTATTTCAAATAGCATTCCAAGTCACTGATTGGCAAGTTTAAGAAACCTAGTAGCTCTCAACAGGAGGACACAATTAAATGATTAATGGTGAAAATAACTTAAGAACTAGTAAGAAATAAAAATCAAATTACTTGATATTCAGCTCTGACCCACTGTACCTAGGAAGTCATTTTTGAAAGGTATAATTACCCTTTTAATAAAATGTATGGTTTTACTTCCAACAGAAATACACAGATAAGAGGAAAACATCAAAATTCATAACTGCTTACATTTTTCAGAAATAATAATAATTTCTTAGGAAAAGAAAATGTTACCATCTGGCCTCAGAGCTGAAATGCTGCAGTTTGTTACCATTCATCACAGAGCAGAGGTGACCTCACTAAGGGCTTCACTCTTAGCCTTAAACATGCATAAACAACATGCCAGATATGTAAGGATTTCTTAAAACACAAAAAGAAAACAGCAAAGTGACAAATACAAGACTGAATATACCCCAGAAACTTTCCTAGGTGATATAGGTTTAAGTTGGTTTTGTCTTGTATATCTGCACAGGGTTATGAGCACTCATTCAATCTGAGGCTCAGGTGGTATGTTAATGTCATCACATGTTACTTGATCCTAAAGTTGATCTTTTACTTATCCAAACTGAAAACAAAGTGTTTTGAAAGCAGGCAATGGGTTCTGAGTAATTCAAAAGCCTGGCTCTGAGCACTTGAGAAAAATACCTTTGTTACAGATCTTTCTGGTGTTTCACATCTGTGGTATGTAACGTGATAGGAGTGTCTTTTGTTACGCTGCATTGATGATGCCTGTCAGATACAGAGCACTAATACCTTACACTCAGACTTGTGACCAGGCACATCTATCTTACAGTTGGCACCTTTGCTTATACCAGAGTTTGCCTGCATACATTCAAAATAGGGGTTTTTTAATCTGTAATGAAAAGCTTTTTACAGTTTGGCATGTGGCTCCTGTTGTTAATTCAATCCTTCAGACTCAAAAATAATCTTTCTTGCATGGTAGAGAGGGGAAAAAAAACAAGAAAAAGAGCTCACCTGGGGATCTAGGCAGCCACCCACTAGATCATTTATCTTCTTTCTGCAATCTGAAAATCCACATATTAATATGTAATGGGCTAAAAGCAAGGAAACCTTCATCTTTGTCATGTCTTGAGCAGTCACTGTTTGATAAAGCACTGAAAAAAAGTTATATTGAGCCCAATTGTTGAAAATGTATATTTAAATGTATTTCCACTATATGTAGCTGGGATCAAGACTTGCTTATATCCCCTGCAGGTTGCTGCTGCACACTTGCTAGGTAAAGTAAAAATCCCTGCCTAGAACTTTCTGTAGACAAGCAGAAAAGAGAAAGGAATGACATCACTGAATCCTTAGTGTCTAGCAATACCTACTGCATATGAAGAACTCTCAGTAACATATTATCAACTAATAGGAGAGAAAAAAACACCAACATATTTATTATTAGGTCAGAGCATTTTGACTTAAGGACAATCCTGTCTCAGAATCTTCTGTGGAGATCCATTCACAGAAAGAACAGAAACTTGTTCTAATGATTACAATTTTTTTTATTTTTTCTAGAAAGCTCAAAGAAACACTATGAAGGGTAGTTTTTCCAGCGTTTTCTCATTATCAAATTCCCAGAAAGTAATGGAATAGAAATTTATCAACTGAACAATAAAGCTACACAAATGGGGAAAGAAAAGAAAGTAAGGTCATGTGAAAAAACATGTGAAATGGATAAAAATACAATTTCCTATTTTCAGGAATTAATAACCTATGATATTATGAAAAAAACTGTCCTTTTTTTCTTACTAGTTTTACCTAAAAGATTTATATTTTTTTTTAACAATAAGAAAATTGAATACTCACTTGTCCATCTTTAATTTCACTTCCTCAATTCATTCTGCCAAAAAGGTTTACATTTTTTTAGAACTTGCTATGTCTTCCTCTTACTCTGAACTTCTTAGGACTGTAATTGTCCTTGGAGCTTACTTAACTTCTTTACTCTTCTACTATTAGTAACTCAACGTCTTTCTTACCAAAGAAATTTGATGCAATTATTTCACAACCTTGTACAATATCCGTTTTATGATTCTTAGTACATGAGTAGACTAACATATAAAGCAGACTAGCAGATGATCATAAGTATTTAGAGCACAATTTCATGTAAATTTTTAGCTATTACATACAGGAATCTCTTTAGATTTCAAATTTAAATGCAATTTCTAATTTTTCTCTTTTTAAACTGTATTTAAAGTAAAGTCTTTATGCTGTTCTTAGAACCAGGCTTACCACATAAATTAGAAGTTTGAGTTTGGAAACTTTGTAAAACTCTTTCTCTAGAAATAGCCAAGACTTTTTTTTTTTTTTTTTTTTGCTTGGTTAGTTGTTTTGGGTTTTTTTAGCTAAGCACATTCATCTTTCTCTATGAAGAATAAGAAATAAAATAAAATAAAACAAAACAAACCCAAACCTTTTCTTATTTCCAGCTGAATCCTTTACTGAAATCTACTATTTGTTACTAAAGTTAATTCATATAATACTCTTAAACCAGGCTAATATCAGGGACACTACCATCTTTTTCCCCTGCCGTTATAAGATCATAATCTGGTTTAGTCAGTTTAAGATCCAAATCCTCCTTCAGTAGATCTTAAGCAATCAGTTTGAAATGTGTCATGTCAGGTTGGCCTTTTGCTACATTAACTTTAAACTAGAATGAATTACTCTACTTATACCTGGCCTAATCTAATTCTACCAGTCTCCCTATGTATTATTACCTTTGGACAGCAGCTGGTCTATTCAGTCACTGTCCATTAGATAACGTGAGATAACTCCACCTTCCTGATGAAGGGCAATGAAGAAATATGTGTCAGAGAGGCTAATTTGGTGTGCCTAAATTACGTGAAATGCAAGTGAAATTTGCTTTGTAACGTGATTTAAAGCAAATAACATTTCTTGGCTGAGTATCACCCATCACTGTTAAACACATGTTTATAGCCAACACTCTGTGTTGCAATAAACTCAACTCTCATTCTCATTCCATACATTGTCTTCCAGCACCTGAGAGTCTCAGGAAAGGCCTTTCAAAAAAGAGCACTGTACTTTGCTTCATGTTCTATATTAATTATTAGAGAAAAAGACCTGATCAGAGACTTAGTGAATTCTTACTGGCTTTCTCCAGTTTCTTGGTCAGTAGAAATTGAGGAAAAAAAGATAGTTTCAAGCTTTTTCTTGTGAAATGCTGTTCATTTTTATAATATCCCATTACTATGAATGGTGGTGGTGTTGTAGTTGTTCTTTTTTTCTTTTTTTTCCTCTTAGATTTAGACTTTGAAAGGTTCCAATTTGGTGCTGTTATAGAATCAGAAAACAGGAGAAAAGTTGAAAAAAGGTCCTGCAGTTCATCTGAAACATTCTTCTTTTTGAAGCAGGGGCAAACTGCAAGGTAGTTCAGCCTGTGCAGAGTTTATTCCAGTCATGTTTTGAAACTTCATGTTAGTCATCATCCAAGCTGTGTATATTATACTTCCCTCCATCACTGGTTTGTTCTGCATTCTACAAAGGCTTTAAGAGCCCTACTTTTGGGCATCAGCAACTTGTATAAGTCTAAGGTGAACAGAAATCCTGTTCCTCCTCTTTTTAATACATTAAAGATAAAATTCATACAATAACTAGTATCTTGACTAGAACTCTTCTCAGAAACTCTTTGTTTTGTGGAGGGCATCAGGATTAAAGCAATCATATTGAAGCCCAGCTCTTCATTCTTCAGTGTTGTTTCCATGACTTCTTACGACAGAATAACATGCACAGCATAATGAGTTTACCACAGCCATAAAGTATATTGATTTAGATTTTTATCTCAACACATTGATATTTATGTGAATAGATCAATGGATCACAGATGTTCACAGATGACCTAGCCAGTGGCATTATTCAATAAAAAATAAAAATACTTTTAATCAGCCTGCAGCTTCTGCAAATTTGCATCTCTTCAACCCTTTCATTTTTGTCAGAGTGACTGAAATATTTATGTGCACAACAGAAACAACACCAAGAGATGAAATACTGTAGCAGAATGAAGTTTAAAATCTTTGAGGTCTAACAAAGTTGCATGGAATAAAATGCCTAGGAAGGTTGTGGATCCTTCATGCTTAACTGATAGTAAACTAAATAACATGAACACCCAATCTGATTTCAGAATTGATCCTTGGAAAAGCACTCTTGAGGATTTTACCATTTCTAATTTCTGTGACAAAATGAAGTTTATGTTTCCCATCTTTTATTAATGGAAAATACTGTTTGGTGGTTTTTTTCAGTATACATGAACACTAGATGATGCTAACAACACCATTAGAGTCACTGAATTATTCTTTTGTCAGTTCTGAACCTAGGCTTGGAGATAATAAGTAGTGAAAGATATTCATCCAAGTTATTTTTATCCCCTAAAAATTTTGGTGACTTGTTAAAATCAGAGACAGAAAGTTAGGTACAGAGGTGATTCATGCTGACTATCTTAAATTCTTGCTGGAAATTACCCTCAGATTTTCCAAAAGATTCTTTGTTACTAGTAACAAGAACATCTGATATAGGTGTGTGATATCTTTAGTGACTACGAAAGGTCAGGTATGAACACCTCAGACTTCACCAAATCATTTCATTGTTGAATACTGGGATGAAATCTTTTTCACAGCTCTATTTTTAACCTTAGATTAAACACTGAAGTTCAGACACACAGAAAAAGTAAGAAATTTATGAAAAAAAAATGGAAACAAGAAAAAAGCGTGTCTTAGAGAGGCATGTCAGGCATATCTTGATTGTTTAGAACAAGTTAGAATGGTACTGAGATTCTGCTTTTATCCATGTACATCAGCACTGAGAAAATCATACCACCATTTAACTAATGTTCTGAAAATTGTGGTTGAAAATCAGGGAATTTCTATAGTAATGACAATAATAAATATTTTGCCTTATGTATACATTTTTATTTTCTTCTTGTGTACACCTCAGTTTATTTGAAATAATTATTCACCTGTGTCTTTAGAAAGAAAAAAAAAATCCACAGGTTCCAACCATGTTGTCTTGTTCTAATGTTGATATACATAACTGCAGAGGATAAAGACCTTCTCTAACAAGACACAAAAAATTGATGGCAAAACAGGAAGAGTATCTTCATTGTGTTAGTGACACTTTAGCTGCACAAGCATCCAAGTTCTCACTACATTTCACAGAGCTGCTAAAGAATTTTATTGTCAGGCTTTGGAGAATTTAAATTCATAGGCATTTGAGAAAGGATAAATTATTAATTTTTGACTCTCACTCAAGAAATCTTTTCCAATTGCCATTTTCAGAGAAACAGACATTTTAGTATAGCAATTAGCTAGTTTACTTAACTGAGAAGCAAATATTCCTGTGATCACTCAGGCTAACAGTGAAAGCAAGCAAGAATAAATCCGTACTCTAATGACTGCAGATGGCAATACTATTCTGCATCTCATCTCTTCTGCATAGTAAATTCTCTTACTAATACCCTTATGTGTCCATTTTAGACTTGGGTATTTTTGTTCATGTTGCTCCACATTTCCCACTGGTGTTAACAATTAAAAGTCTAACTTAAGAGTGTAAACTTAATCTGAGCTCTTGTTCTGCCTCTGAGTTTCATAACTATAACTTGATATATTCAGGCATTGTCATAGCAGTGCTGTTATTCCTCCTTTTGGGGAAGCAGGGGCAGAAGGCTGTGTCATTCATACCCTGCAAGTTAACTGTATATCAATTCAGGCTTGAAAGCAGCAACCTGGAGCACAGAAGCCGCAGATGCTTTTGTGGAACAGGTTTCTTGGCTTTCCAGCATGGGGTCAATTACAGTAGCAATTGTATGACAGCTTTAGCCAAAATCCTCCTTTTGGCATTGAAACAAATCACCTGCTGGTGTCCACTACAGGCAGCTAAGTTTCAGCTAAAAAAATAGACAAAATACAGTGTAATTTGGGTGAGGATAGGATGCAAGCTCGAAAGCTGGATGAAAAATATTACGCCTGAACTCTATGACAGGTCAGTGCACTACCTGCTCTGATCTGCTCAACAAGTCTCCTCATCATTTTTAGTGCATGTCCTAGTATAGCTGAAGTGCTTTATTCCCCCACTTTCCAGTAGCAAACCTAATTCTCCAAAGGGGGAGAAGAGATTGTTAGCAGGAGTGTGTCATGAGTAAAATATAACCAGCCAGATGGCACATGGCTCTGGGTCAGGGGAAGGACAAATCTGCAGCTCTCCCAAGGCAATAGATGCAAGAGACTGAGTTTTAGAAAGAGTAATCCTTCTACCAGATCTCGTAGTTATAGAGCAAGCACATATTTTGTGGCGTCAGAAAAGGTCCAGCCCAAATGCTCTCTATTCTTTGGGGTAGATTTGAAGCTAGCAGACAATATGAGAATTGAGACTGAAATTGTCACCACAGCTCCTGAGAAGACAGACTCTACATATGACTGTACTCCACTCTGTAACTGTTTAAGAGCTAAAAACAATTAGGAGGATCAATTAACTCAATGAAAGCCTAATGAAACTTCAACTGAGGGAGGAGATAATCAGTGTTCTTAATATTTGCCTTGTCTCTTTTCACACAAGGAGTGTTTAGGAATATCAGTACTTACACAAAGTTGGTCAAGAACAAATTCAGAGTGGGTCTGGACAGAAATGCTAGAACTCACACTTTGAAGGAATCTTAATGGCTGCTGCATGTCAACTTCTTTTCATCTGAGTCTGCCGGGGTATGTTGGCTGTTTCCTTGCTCCTTTTCATGTGCAACACAGGTATTCAAGGTGCACCAAGATGGCTCTGGGAGAAAAAAAAATGAATGCTTTCCTATTTCTTCTTTTTTCAGTCTTATTAATTTAACGCAGAAAAACAGCCTTGCAACCAAGTGTCCACTTAAGTAGCTTGCTGCTACCGTCAGTGACTCCCTTTCACTGCCCTCCTCACACAGTCCCATATAAAGAGCTTTGTACACTTATCCATTCCAGCAGTTGTTCATGGGATATTATTTACCTCATCAACTCAGCAGAATATGATGGGATCAAAATAACAGTTTTTAAAACAGCAGATCATTTTTTACTTGTTTAGGTAATGAACTGGTTCATAAGGGTTGGGAAAGGTAAAGCACCTGCCAGACAGCTCAAAAGAAGGAACTGGACCCTGCCAATAGGAGTTAGAAAACAGACAAATGCTCTGTTCTCATGATGTAATTGGTCTCTGTGCCTTTTCATTGGCATTATTCTTGGTTTTCATCTTCTCTACACACTGATTTAATGGTATAGAAAGATGTGGGGGACAGGAAGTCCAGAATAAAAAACAAGCTCATCAGTTTCAGGATAGACTTTGATTAGCTGCTAGAATGAAGCCAGAATTGCTCAACAGACCACAGAACTACAATCAGTGGAGAAGACTAGGTTTTGAGTTAAGCATATCCCAGATGTACTGAAGAGCAAGACGTTAATTACAAGACAAGGCATGGCCTGTGTCCACCCCTGAAACACAGAGGGACCTGAGTGCTCAAGTACTTGTATTATAGCTTAGAGAGTTACCAAGCAAAGTTCCTCCAAAGAGGAATTCAAAACGGATACCTAATGTAGTATTTTCACCTCTTTTTTTTTGTGGGAAGAGACTCTCTGTGCATCAGATGTTCAAGCCCCTTAAGTGATGTGCAATTGCCACTTAAGGGGAAACATCCTTAAGTTCTTGTCTTTGCTGATAAAAACTTTGAGAGCTTTATGCCATCTGGGCAGAGCTGCCCAAGGTCTGAGCAGCCCCCTGACCTCTCCTTGTAACGATCCAACTATACCTACATAAGGCCTCTCAAACAAGCACCTGCTTTACAGGAGGCAGAAATGGATCATCAGGCAAGATTAAAAGCCTGGTCAGAGAAAAGTGACTTTCTTTCATCTCAGCCAAGGTTTCAGCAGCTCTTAAACCCCTAATTGCAGGGCCTTCACACCCCACTATCTCGTCTGAAGCATGATGACATCTCTTCACTTATTTATCTCCCCCTACCAGTCTTCTACAGAAAATACAGCAGTGCTTCTATTTGTACAAAGTAGGAACATTTGGCAGCACTGCAGGTGCATTTTGTCCAGCATCTCTCTTACAGCAGGCAGGAGCTAAATGGGTGATTAGGGATGCACAAATCTCAAGAGATTCAGAAGTTTACTTCTGACAGGCACCCAGTAGTGCTTTTGTTTATATACTATCCAAATACTCTAGTCAATTCTCTGTGTATTCATCTCTTACACTACAGTGTCCTATTTAAAGAAAATAGCCCAAATTCTTTTATAAGAAAGTTTCTCTGACTTTCTTCTACTTGCCTCAAAGTCCTTAGGCTCCGGGAGTGTTAATTCAAAGTGGGTTTGTTTAGGTAGATATACATTTCTTAGGATTCAGCATTTAAATTGAGACATCCCAGGCTCATTGTACTGTGACACGAGACAAGTTAGACTACATTTGGTTTTATGCTTAGATCCAGTTACTTGAATGGTATCACTCAGCAGTATATAAGCAAGACAAGTAAGAAATAGAAAAAGTATCAGATAGAGAAGCTTCTCTTTGAAAAAATATTTCTGTGCCCAAAAAGCTTTTATGTTTTTCCTGCCAGAGCAGTCAGTCTAAACCTGGTATCTTCCCCTTTCTTCCCATCTTGGCTCTCATATACCCAGGAATCAGCATTGTTTTTACATGAATAGACAAGATGCTTTGTTTGTCAGAAGGGTAACTAGGCTATGAAAGCAAAACATCTCATTCCTCTTTTTTTTTGCATGTCAGAAAAAGTTTGATTGTTATTAGTGAAACCTCTAGGAATGCAATCACACCATAATAGTACAGAAACACAAGTGCATCCTCAGAGTGTGCAATCATATTTGTATAGGAAAGTATCATATGGATAAGAAAGCCCTGCTGAGTGCCATGCAAACATAGCTAATTTGCTTCAGGAGTTGAGCTGATATCTTCAAATGGCTGGGTAGCATGACAGCAAACTGTCAACAGTCTGAAGTTGCCTGTATCTCAGACCCCTGTGAGATGGAGGTACTCTGAGTTGCTTGCTTTATCTCCTTTTCTTCCTAGAAATCCCTGTAAATAGGGTGCATTGGACTCTGGCTGGGGGTTTCATTTAACCTTGCTTGGCTTTACACAAGAGTAGCTTGTAAAACTGTTCCTTCTTGTTTCCATTAAAGCAGAACTAATATAAAGCAGCATTTCCTTCTGGTTTTGAATCTCAGGTTAAATTAAAAAATAAAGATCCAGCAGACAAAACCAAGAGATTTTAAAATTTACATAAGCAATAATTTCAGAGATTAAAAAAGATGTTCATTATGAACCTTGGGCAAAGATTTGAGTGGTTTCTTATTTGATCAGAACCTGTTTGTTTATCCCTAGCTTTAACCATATGGGAACAGTTTTATAGAGCAGGCTCATAAAAAGAAAATGACAGAGCGCACAGCTCAATCTGAGTCTGCCTGGGCTGTAAATATCTTGTTATCACCAGCTATGATGCTCTAAACCTTAACTCCTGGATTAGCATAGTCAGTGCGGTACTCTTCCAGACTGTAAGGTCCAGAAATGGAAAATGCCAAAACCACACATGGATATAGAAAATGTAAAACAAAGGATAATATAAAGTTGATTAGTACCTTTAATGAAGGGAAAAAAGGAAAGATAAAGAACATTAAGAGAGAAGAAGAGGACAGGAGAAGAGAGAAGAGAGGGGAAGAGAGCAGAGGAGAGGATAGCAAAGAAGAGAGAGTAGGAGAGGGATATTTCCTATGAAATATAATGTTTACCATAAAGACAAGTCAGATACAAGTTAAGTGAGGAAACTTGGTCCAGGATCTTGCCCAGGGAACAGAACAGATCAGTACTAGAGTAAAGCAAATTTGGATTCTGAAATAAATTTTCAGTTATCTTTTCTGCTATCACTTACTGGCCGTTTTCACAGCACACAGTTCCAGATCTGCAGAAAGAGAGAGTAAAACAAATCAATAAATAAACAAATAAATGGACAAGGAAAATAGAATAGTTTAACCCCAGTCTCAGTTCTGCCACCTGGAGGGCTGCAAACACTCCTCTCCCAGTTCCAGAGGATGCCTATTGCCTCAGTTCAGTCATGCCATACCAGTTTCAATGGATCGTCTAACAAAAACTCCCTAAAGTTGAGCCT
Source organism: Melopsittacus undulatus (assembly GCF_012275295.1). Lineage (NCBI taxonomy): Eukaryota > Metazoa > Chordata > Aves > Psittaciformes > Psittaculidae > Melopsittacus > Melopsittacus undulatus. The sequence goes on from NC_047557.1 coordinate 6,592,034, forward strand.
CAAAGCACTTTACCTATCCGATCCAGATAGCTTTCAGTGGCTCTGCAGCACTGGGATGCTCAGAAGAGTTAAAATTTGGCCCTAACCGATGTTATACCTGCTTCCATCAGTGCCTAGTTACACATCAGATTGATTGTAAAGCTTTATTGTTTTATAAGTCTCTGCTTGGTCTGTTACCAAGTCACATTAACAATCTGTTAATGGTTTTCATTATTCCCAAAGCATTCACAATAGGTGTCTACGACCTGGAAACAGCCCTTAGAGGAGAGAAGAATAATGGTGATAATTGTGTTGATCTCTTCCTCAAGTGACATTTCTGATGTACTGGTACTGAGGTTTTGGAATGTGGTTTCTACTCCCTGAACAGTGGCTGGCCCATAAACAAAGGGACATAAACAAAATGTAAAAGCACCAGGCGACAATATGGGGCAGAGAGATTCAATTCACTTCTGTCAGTGCTTAACTTCAAAGAAGGAAGGGAAAAGTTAAGGAAAATGCAAGCCTGTCTGGAATTGTTTCCTAAAAGTAAACCCTCATCCATCTTTAATGGAAATAGTGGAAGTACACAGGCTGGCTTCAGTCATTTAAATGTAAATTTAGCAAGTCAGTGCTGAACCTATGAGGAGCAATCCTGTCTTAACAACTCGATGAGACTTTGTGAGTCTAATCTATAGTTTCTTGGTAAGGAAGGTGCTAAATAACGATCAGGACATTAGGGAGCAACTGCAAAAAAAACCCCAACCAACTCTTGCTCCTGCTTCACTACTGACCTGTGATCTGATACTGATCAGATAACGTCACTTCTCCATCTGTTTTCCACTCATCTTTTATTTCATTGAAAATAAGTTTTTGGTACCATTGATTTTTGTTTTTGATGTATTCAGACAGCTAGAATTTGGGAACAGTATCAACTGATGCGTTCGAGCACCTCTGTGGTTGAAAATAAAACGATAATTCTGCGATTTGTAAAATTTAGACAATCTATTATCTGATTAGTTGTTCTTATGGAAAAGGATGATTTTTTTCTCAGACTCCAGGACATTATGTACGTGGATGTAATTACTGTAAGTTTGAGTTAAACACTGGTGAAGGGGGTGAATATTAAAAGTGAAGTTTTTTGTTTTGTTTTGTTTTTTTTTAAAAAATAAAGTATGTACTAAAAAAACAGTGTTAAATTATTTCTTAATAGCGGGACTAATTTGACTTGCTACAAATAGACAAGGAAGGTCATAAAAAATCTAAGATGAATGAGTAGACAACAAACAATTTGGATAATTCAGAAAAAAAAAATCTATTTAGAAGTGTGGGATTCTTTCCCAGCCGAAAAGTTCTCAGTTGTGACCATACACAATCCATTTACTGTGTTGGGCTATATGCTCCTGATCCCAGTGGTGCCTAGCAAAACCAAAAGGAGGGTCACCACCCACTTAAAAGGGTCAGGTCAGACCTTTGCTCAGGTTTAAAAATGTTCCTTTCTAAGATGGTTTTAAAATTCTTTGAATTATGCAGGGTAACTTTGACACAGATGAAAGAAATTAGGACAGTCCAACATGGAGCCTGAAACAAACTGGTCAAATTAAGTCCAAATTACTATAAGAGATAGATTCCAAAGGAAAGCAAACAAACAAACAAACAAACAAACCACTAGAAATTGCTTGTTTGCTTTGAAAATATGGGATGCACAAACCTAAATTTCAGAAGATGAAATTAGAATATTAAATGTCTCTCTGCTATCCTGACAGCTTTGAGAACTCAGGTAAACCTGCCTGTTACTGTTTCTGATGCGCTGATAGACTCCACAACTAGTTAAAGTTGTAAAGTAGGTATGCTTTTATTCAGCGCTGAGGTGCATGGGGATAGCTCCTGCAAAGCATGCACACCTCAGGGTTGTTGTCCCTTTACACTTATTCTCTTAAGGTATACATAGACATGAGGTTGCTCAATCCGCCTATACATATTTATTATCTATCCCCGCTTCGTATTATAATGAGCCGGAAGGTCCTTTGCACTTGCGCAGTGCCCCTTCTGATCATGGGCAGGGGTCTCAGGATGAAGTAAATGAGTCTTCCTCCTGTGGGCAGGGGTCTTCAAGATGAAGTAAATGAGTCTTCCTCTTCTTAACCTTTACACCTTTTAATCTTCAGACATGGACTTAGGGTTAGTTGGCGCCCAGTCTGCTTCTCCTGCCGCTTATCAATAGGAACAAACATCTGTGTTTTTGTCATGGTCTTAAGGCTTGATCGCCCAGTCTGCTTCTCCCCGGCTTATCTGCAGGACCTTTCATCTGCTTTTGTCAGCAGAACTAGCATCTGCTTCTTCCCCTCCAGCAGTAATCAATGCCTTGGCAAGGTGGCAATGGCAGGTACTTAGGACAGACAATACTTTTGTTTAAGCAAAGGAATTCCTTTAACTCCCTTGTACAATTTCTCTGTATTACCCCCCTGTACATTGGTTACCCGTGTATCATTTCCATACTGACGAAAATAAGTTGTTTAGACTTCATGTCTAACTGCCATTAGAATCCAAAAATTATATGGCTATCTCTTGTGAAAATCTCTGTTCTGTAATTTTCCTAAATCTCATGCTAAAGGGCCTTTTTTGTTTTCTTTTTCTGTGTAAGTCATCAGACACCCCACTGCCTAATTGGAGACCATGGATCCCATGACAAGAGTAAAGGACAGAAAAATAATTGGCTATTGCAATCTTCAGCTTTGAAGTCCGTAAATCCAATTTTGCATTCACACTTAAGAGCTTCACCGTATTGGGTTACCCACAGCAGGATTTTTTCTTTAAGACTTATTTATTCATATTTTTTAAATGATTTTAAGCACGTTTGACGAGGCTTAGCTTTTGTTAGTAAATACTCATGTCAGTCATTTGAACTAGTATGAACAGACTAGAACTAAAGCTAATGTATCCCTAGACATAGCGTTTATGTGGCTGTATATTTATGGCCCTGATTACTCATCTTCTTTTACATCTAGTAACTTACTTTAAAGTACAAGAGCATAAAATACCATTAAATAACAATGACACAAGTGCTAAAGGCAATACAAAGCAGTGATGAACAGAGGAACATGCTTATATTCTTTACAATTATTCTCAGCTTTATATATGATAATAATGTGTTCAATAGATTTGTAACTGTTAATACGTAGAAGATATTTTTTAAAGAAAGTTAGCCAAAAGATTAACATGTTTAATTCTTGAACTTTAGTGAAAGTATCAATTTAAAGGGAGGTTCAGTGTTGTTCTGTGTGTCCCAGGGTACATTTCCCTAAATCCTTGATTTTTAGGGAGCTATATGGCAATAAGTAGGAAATAAAACACCTGCTGAACAAGGAAGTGGATTTCTTCTTTTAATAATGAGGTGATAGCTCTGAATCTTTGTCTTTTTCTTTTCATAAAGCATTTAAATGATGCTGTACATATTTATTCCACTGTTGTTAAGAAAAAGAAACATAAAAAATAAAGCAGAAAATGAAGAAATCTTACTATATAAAAGAAGGGGGGAAAAAAAAGTCTTCTTTGAATTTGTCTAGTAGTAGCTTATAAAATGTCTGGGTTATGTGAAGCTTTTAATCCATCACCCAGAGCCAACGCTTCTCATTGAAAACACATTTTATTGAATTGCATTCAAATTATTTAGCCATTTTTATAGGTATAAGATGATCAAATACATAATGTATTTTGATACTCCCCAGAATGTCCCTGATGTGCACTGGTTTTTGCTAATTAAATTCAGACCATTCCTGAAGTAGGAAAAAAAAAAGACCCTGATGTGTTTTTTTTTATTGTTTCATTTTTTGTTTGACTTTCTGTCTTTCTCTCTATTTCTCTGTTTCTCTTTCTCTCCCTCTCCACACTTACACCCTCCCACCTTTTTCTTTCTTTCTTCTTGCTTCAAAGAAACAATAAAGGTCAGCTGTTAATTAGTGGTTTTCTGAAAGTATCCATTAATATTACATAAATTACTGCCTCAAAATCCAATTAGAATCCTGACCATATTGAAACTAAATAGATCATTTAATTTTCAGGGCACAATATGAAATGAGGTCTAAGGAAGAAATCAATACTGGTTCAGTAAGGAAATATCAAGAGGGGCAAGTATGGGTGTGTGGGGGGGGGGGGAGGGGTGTATACTCACATAACATAGTAGTCTCTTCACCTGCCTGTGTTTCTTGCTCTGTGAGGTTTTGCATTCCTTCTGTTGTCCTCCCACCCCATCTTTTTTATTCTCTTTCAGCTGTGTTAAGATCTTACTACAATTTGAGGAAGGTGAATAAGTTATTTGTTAAAGAAGGACATGACCATAAAAACAGAGTTTTGAAGTGGAAAACTATGGAGAGGTAGAAATATTTAAATTTCTATTGATTACTTTTTCTAATTGGAACTTACATAACTTGACTAAGGACAACTAAATGAAACAGTGGATAGACCTGTTTTTAGGCTAAGGTCTGTGATTCACTTGTCTTTGAGTAGTGCCAATATTTAAGTTTTTTGAGTATTTGTGAAGTGCTGGAGCTGAATTGGGTGGCATAATGGCTCCTAAGCTTTGTAGAACATTTGAAGAGCTAGTGCAAGGACTTCCTTTTACAAGAAGTACTCTTTTCTGTACCATAATGAACAGTAATTGATCAATATAACATGGAAAAGTGTTATTATTATTTTCTCTTGTGGGAGGATGAAAAAAGTGCAAGTAGTTCTCAAAGACCATTAGGTAAATGGACTATAAGCAGCAACCCTTAGATTGGATGGGTAACTCCAGAGCTTGAAGAAGTTGAGTTTCTAAGCAACTAAACTGGGTAGATGGCATCACAACCATTTACACGTCGAAAAGGATTTCGAAAACAAATAGTTCAGAACCAAGTTTCATTAGTAGGTCAAGCAGCTAGTCACAGATGAGTAGGAAGATGGTAAAGGACATAGTAGGCATCAAGGAAGGAGTTGAAAAATCCTGCAAACAGAAATTTCTGCCATTCCTAGAGACTATGGGTGGAATATGTGAAGGTTATCTCTGTGTACTTATCTGGTCAAATAAAAAATTAATTTAGAATGTGCCTTCGAATGGCTGCTGGTCTCCAACACTAAGCAAACTAAGTCTAAAAGTGTTAATCGTAATAATTATGGATTATAAACACTTGTAGAAGGATGGAAAGCCTGTAAGAGTGAAATATTAAAATCCATGGGTATAAACTATATAGAAAGGACTGATTTAGCTAAAGGCAATTAACACTGGCACTCTCTGTAAAAAATTATACTGTTCCTTAGTAAGTTATGATTCCAAAGAAAAATGATCAGCTGAAGAAAGAAAGGTTATCTTAGAAATAAATTTCTGTTTTGGTAAGTTGTGTATGAAATAAGTTTCTGTTTTGGTATGTTGGGATGCTGCTCTTGTAAAAGGTTTGGTGATTTGCCCTTGAGAGTAGTGTGGGTGGAAAGAAGAATATGGGAAGCTCTGTTAAGACCTATCAACTTAAATCCTGGCAAGTTGTCAGAGACATCAGCTAGATTACTGGGGAATTAATGTACTAATGCAAAAGGGGAGTTTAAGTAACAAAGAACCCAGAAATTCTTAGCAAGTTAGCACAAAATCAAAACAGGAAGTGTTATTAATCTCATTGCTCTGTCACTATCTCAGTCTGCATAGGGATGGGAAGAGAGCCAACGTTCCAGTGGACACAGGTTGGAATATTGGAAATTCTGGTTAGAAATCAGGAGAAAAGTTTCGTGATAAAGACAAAGCAGTGGTAGGATCTTGGATAAACAAAGAATTGGAAACTTTCATTCATGTAAATTGTTTTGCCTAAATTTTGCTTGATGAAAACTGATGGCAAGGTTGAAAAACGGGAACTCTAAACCAAAGTTTATAACATATTTAGGAAGGACACAGCTGACAAACAGGGAGAAGATATCTACTTTTCTCTGAATCATCGACATTTTAGAAGTAAATTGTTTTGAATCACTGTACTTGATTTTAGGTAGGAAGAGACCTTTAAAGTGTATCTAGTCCAACTTTGTGTTCCAGCAGATAAATCAAAAGAAGTGGTAGCTGATACCTCTTACTAAAAGTATTTGTAACAATAAAGAAATGGAAAAAATATGTAACAATATAATCAGTTATTCAGCAGATGGGAATGGTAATTTGTCAATAATAATAATACAACAGAGGCAAACCTTTTCAGTACATATTTCCCCTCTGCAGTTAGGAAAAGCTGAAAAATGTAGTCACATCATATGATGATATATTTTCATCTCCAATAAATGGTTAAGAAGTCTGTTAAACTGCTACTACTAAGTTTGATATGTTTTTATTAACATATATTTGATAGTTAACACTAAAGAACTTTAACAGAACTAAGACAATCTCTGAGCTTTCAATGTCAATTTTCACGAGAGTTTTGAACACTGAAGGTACTACAAAGAACAGGGTATAAAAGTGCTGAAATTTTCAAGAGGGTAAACAGGAAACTTGTATATATACTTAGGAAAGATTCACTCTCACTTTATGTAAAGTACATCTCATCTAAATAATGTGACATCTTCATTTGAGAGAAGCATATGTTAAATTAATAAATGCAAGTGTTGGTACAGTGTTCTTATGTGTCTATGAGGCATTTGATTTGAGGCTATACAATATTTGACTAAGTAATTAAATCAGTTAAAATCAATACAATAAATGTGTTTAAAAGAAAGAACAGATGCATTTTATTGTAAATAGTTTTGTTAGTAGTCAGATCCTACACCATTTATAATGTTTATCATGAGTGACAGAGCTGAAGCCTTGAGACTTCAATTTGAGAAAAGCTGAGTAGCCTCAAGTAGTGTTGAGAAGCTCAGGGGTGATAAATCCATATGTATGAATATCTGATAGGAGTGTGTAAAGACAGAACATGACTCCTGTTAGTGGTACCGAGCCCCACAACAGGTGCCACAGGGCACAAAGTGAAAAAACCCAAGACATTTCTTTTATGCATAAGAAAAATGTCTTGTGTTTTTCAAGCATTGGAAAAGATTCCGTGGGTTTCCAGAAAGGGTGTGGAGTTTCCATGGGTGGAAATATTAAAACCCAGCTGGACAATGTACTGAGAAACCTGTTCTATTTGACCAGGCTTTGGGCAGGGGAGTTCGCCAAGCTGACCTCCAGACATGGTTTCAGTTATTCTATGATTCTGTGATTCTCCAAAGTCTTAAGCAAGTCTGATGATAAGAAAGGTAAGCCAATGCTACTGAACTTGATCATCTAGGCAAAAATAAATATAATTGCATGAAAATAGGCATCAAAGGATGGGCAAAGCTGATCATGCTTCCCTGACTCAGAATGAAACAACTGTGAAAAACTTTAAGGGTAGTAGTGGCTAACCCATGAAAACAAATCTCTACCCCTATAAGGAGCAGTAGTAAAGAGAACCAATATAAGACCTAGCCCAGATAAACAGAAAGTTCTTGAGGAGGTCAGAGGTTAGATGATCTGCACATTTAGCAAAGCGCCAGAGTAAGACCCTGAAGAAGAATGAGTGAGCCATATCACATTAATGGTTTTCCCTTACAGATGGGGTCTTTTTTCTGGATCATGTTGTGCCTCATTCCTTTGTTCCACAGCCTTGCAGGATGGCATATGGCCCTGGTGTTTTATACCAGACATAGTCTATTTAATCTTTTCAGTAACAATTAAGTTTCTATCTTAGCTGGTTCACAGATTATTATACCAGAACTATTAAACTAGTGAGTTGTTTTTCTTCCACCTCAGTTTAGCTATTTTTTTGTTGTTGTTTAAAACAAACACTTGTCTCTGTGGTGCAGCACATACCAATATAGAACAGAATTACAATGTACTTCCAGCCAAAATCAGTTTATTGTCTATTTCAGTAGTTTTCTTATGGTGGCAATTATTCTCTGTAAGCCTGCAAGCAAGCAGCAGAAATCTGAAATCATCAAAGAGTTTTTATCTGCAGCAATTTCAAAAATGGCAGGTAGCTGATAGTTTAAACTTTAGTTCTCCGCAGTAGAGCAGTGTGAGAACTGGAGAATGCCATCTGCCTTCAACAGCTAGTTTTAAATGTTCAGGAGTCAGACTTGTGCTGCCATTGTTCCTATGTGCTAGTTACATCAAGCTGGCACGGCACAGCAACAAATGAGTTACCTGTAGCAAAAACTGATGGGCAAAGCTTATTGCTTTGAGGGTCATGGCTGGGCTAGAGATGTACATTTGCAGCTCTACCAGTTGGGCCTTTTGAATTGTACTCACAACTGCTCTCTGTTAAACGAGAGGAAGATGCATTGAAGTGTATTTAATTGTGCCTTTATCAACCATAATATAGTGTTTCTAATATAGCCTCATGAGTATAACAGTTTTTCTATGTATAGAGCAAAAGAATTGCAGTGGATTTAATAAAGTCAAAATCCCAAACAAACAAAAAGAACAAGCTTATCTTCTCCTAAATTCCCAGAATTGAGGTTGAAACTCTGTAATCTATAAGCACTATGGTAACTTTGGAGGGGTAAAATGAAATATTCTAGTTGCCATTGTTGCATTTCTATCAGGTCCCTTTGTTGTGGCTTAACCCTAGCCAGCAGCTAAGGCACACACAGACACTGTCTCACTCTCCCAGCATCGAGATGGGGGAGAGAATATGAAAAATGATAAATTCATGAGTTAACATGTCAGTTTAAAAGGTGAACCAAAAAGCTATGCATACAAACAAATCAAGCCAGGAATTCATTCACCACTTTGCACAGGAAGGCAGCTATTCAGCAACCTCCAGGAAAGCAGGACTCCACCATACATAACAGTTGCTTCTCCCCCTTCCTCTTTCTCCCAGCTCTATATGCTGAGCATGATTCCATGTGGTCTGGAATATCCCTTGAGTCAGTTGGGATCAGTTATCCTGGCTACATTCCCTCCCAGCTCCTTGTGCACCTCTAGTCTATGCACTGGTAGTGTGGTGTGAGAAGCAGAAAAGGACTTTACTGTCTGTAATAACTAAAACATACCTGTCTTATCAAGACTTTTTCCAGTCCAAGTCCAGAATGTAGCCCCATCCTAGCTACTATGTAGAAAATTAACAATCTCAGCCAAAATCAGGACACACTTCCAGGAGTGTGAGAAGAAAATCAAGTTCCAGAAAAAAAAATGAAGTGGAAATCTTAAAGGAGTGAATTTAAGGTATTTTCACCCTGAAAAGAAATTAAATCAATGCTGCTTTTTTGCTGTATCTTTTTTTTTAAATGTTTTTGAAGCCTCAGAAGTAGCTCATGATATAGAACACAGGCACTTGCACTGTGCAGTGTTAATCTGGTATTTAAGGACTTATGACTTGCTCATATGTTCAACTTCTTACTGCACCACAGTCCCTACCTCTGACTGGGGCAGATCAACAGAAACATTGGTATTTGTTTGGCTTTTCTCCTTGCTGTGGTCAGTAACTGATCTACTGAAGACATCTGGTCATACTCCCTGATTTTTCACAGCATTTAGATGTTTGTGGCTTCTTGATTTCTCTCCATATTTGCTTACAGCACAGAATAAATTGAATTTACTGCTATGATCTAAGTCACTAGGATAAAACTAGAATGTAATCTAACAGTCTGTGCAGCCTGTGAAAATCAGTGAACAGAATTTTCTTTTGTTTTGTTTGTTTGTTTTAATTTGAACAGCTCTTTTAAAGGACATTGGATTTCTTTCCTGCATCTGAGTATTTTCTTGATCTCTCATTCTGTAAAAACTTTCAAAGAGATTCTGTAGAAATTTTCTTTTAAATTTTTATTTTAAGAATCTTTTTACCTGAACTGAAATAACGTATTTTATATCTAAAAATAGGTACCTTACAATTCAAATATAATAAAACCCTCCACAACAACAAAAAGTTTACTGCATAATTTTCTATGGAAATTTCTTGTTTTGAGTAAATTACTTTTCTTTTTGTTAGTGAACTCTTTTGCACAAAATTTATCTACTGTGTCCAAAACTTCTGCAGCTCGTTTAGAACTATAAGATAACATAAAGAATCTGAAAGTGATTTAAAAAAATAAGGTGAAAGGACTAAAGGTTACTTTTTGATAAAAAGGAAATAATGCAGCACAGAGGGAGCAAACGGAATTGCTTCTATACTCTGCTGGGTCTAAAGATGGGAGAGTGGAAGAATCCTGCCTATATGGGTGAATGGCTTAACCGAAAGAAATGCTTAGAAAGATCTCAGCTGCAGAAGCTATAGAAGAACAGGAAAGAAACTCTTACCTGGATTAACGCGTTCCTGACAAAACAAAAAAGACGATATTGAGGAGAGAAAATGTCTATAGCATAAAAGAATATAAAGAAAGCTTTCCTCTCCAAAATAAATGCGATATGTGTATCTTTAAATGAATGACATATAGAAATGAGTAAAGTGCTCTTATTTTGATTCCTTATAATGGAAACATATGGAAATACTCAGCAAAATTCAAAGGCAGCTCATTTAAAACTGATTAAAAAAATATGGAACTCATTTCCACCAGATATAATCCAGTGCAAACAATTTTATAGGGATAATATAAATATCTACAGTTATATTAAAGAGTATAATATAAGATTTATCTTGATGTTGAGCAAAATTCAAACTTTATCTGACTGAAACATGTAAAACTTATCCCCATAGGACAGGTTTTAGTATAGCCAAGAAAATGTAAAATTTACTATTTCAAACCTAATTTTACTTCAAATGTAGAAGCACCACAATGACTGAGGTTATGTTTGCCATGAATATTTTCACTAACATTTCTCAGAACTTTTACTTCGTCATTTTTTAACAGGAAAAAAAAAAAAAGATTGAACTTTTTCTTATAGTTTCCATTATTTTCAGTTTCAGATGTGTTAGAAATATAGCTACAAACACTACATCCTGCCAAGTTCTCTTTCAGGAGCAGATGATAACAGAAAGTCAGGAAGAAGTCATCAGTAAACAAAACACACATACAAAAAACTTTCCTAAGCTTTCTTAAATAACATAAAATCTTGAGTTCATTTCAGTATTTGGAAAACGTTTTTAACCCAATTGCTTTTTCCTGCTGTTCTCCTCATAACCTGAAAAAAAAGGTGATTCCATGCCCAAAAACATCTGAGATCCTACTCACTTTATGATTCACCCAAAACTTCCCTCATTACAATTCTGTTTCCTTTCTTTATACAATACCTTTTATCATATGCTGGAGGGTGATAGCTTAAAAGTCGTGCCTAAGGGTTGAATTAGTTAGACTCCCTTGAGCCATAGGTTCAAATTCTAGCAAGCTTGACTCACTTCTGCCTCCTTTCAAGGGAAAGAAATTGAATTCTGTGCAGGTCATTCTGTAAGTGCCTTTCAGGAAAGAGCAAAATTGCCACTAATATCCAGCCTGCTTTCTGGAAACATTAATGCTTTCTATCAGAAGAAAATTTTTCCCCGTCATCTTTTACTAGCATTTCCTCTTCTGTCACTTCATTGCTGCACCTTCACCAATGCTATTCACTTAGCAATCACACTCTACCAGGGGTTGCATAGATCTGATGTAGTTACACAGGGACAGATAACACACAGCCTTTACTTCCAGCCCTGATTTGCTTATCTGAGTTGTTGACATTTTAGTAACACTATTTCCTAAAATATTATTGTGATTTTTTTTTCTTTCAAAGCTCCAAAAGGGGAGACAAACGTCAATCACTGAAAAATCTTACCTTTAATTGTAAGAAGTTTCTCCTTTCACACTTTGAAAAGATCTTGAAATTGTGAAGCATGCACACCTCAAGGGGTCAGCAGTTGAATGATAAATAAGGATGGCCTCAAACCTATCATTGTAAAACTGCGGTATTCAGCAGTCTTTCTTGGTCTGTAAATGTTTTGGAGTGGCAGCTCTGTGGAGTGAAGTCAAGGATGTAAGCTGCAGCAGAAGGTAGCCCAGGTTATAAAAGGTGTTGGTATCACATAGGACGAATGGCAACACACAGCCAGGCATCTTAGGAAGCAAAGTCAGTGCTAAAATTTGACTGACATTTCCCATAACAGAGCTCTCTTTCCAACCAGTAACAATATTGCCAGTTCTCAAAAATTCAGGCAGGAATTTTCAATGTTGGCAGTCTGTGTAAGGCAGATATTGCATAGAAAATACAACAAGAAATGGTCATACCATTTCTGAAAACAAGCTTAGGGGAAGAAATCCCAGATTTTGCTCACTTGTAAAGAATATTCTTATAAAAGCATTTTCTTTGAAGCCTGACCTTTGTTTGTTAGAAAGATTTTACACATTACCTTCTCATCATTTGTGTGAAAATTTGCCTAATATTGCTTGATTCATCAAACCAGTGCTTTCAGAAGTTCAGCAAAATCATGGAGCTTGCTAGACCCACTAACTGATAACTGACCTGCAAAAGATATACTTTATCTTATTACAGAATTACTATCTTCAGGTGTACCACTGCCTCAGCCCCCAAAACCACTAAATATTCCATCTTGGATCAATGGGGCTGAAGAGAATTTCCCTGGAGCCACAGCCTCCAGTGATGAGTGACCAAATCTGATGTCTTTGGTAGGGTGCTGGGAAAAAGAGGATATTGCCTAAGGTGAATTCAGAGAGGTGAAGTTCAGAGATTAGGTTAAAAAAGCAAATGTAAGGGATAACTGAATAAATATACACCATATGTGTATTCCATATCTAACTTGTGACAGATAGATAATTTTTGCTTCTCTGTAGGAAGGATGACAGTCATTTATCCTGGTTTCATACATTCTGCAGTCTAGTTGAGGAATACACTTCCAAAGTGTGCAAATAAGTTAACTTTGGAGGAAATTACCTTTCTGATGCCTGAGGGTGACTTCCCACTATCAGCTTCCTGAAGACCACATGCCTTTCTCCTACTACATTACATTAAATATCTATAATCATAAAGAAATTCTTCCATGCTCATCAGGATGGATGACTCCCCCACCAAGTGAATGCTGTTTTCTTAGCACCTCCTGAAGCCAACTTTTGGCCTTCTCTTCCTCTAGTTAATGTCTCTGTCTTGATGTACAGTCAGTCCAGCTGAGTGGGAAGGTAGATGGTACCACATGCAGCCTTTGTCTGCCTTAAGGCCCAACTGCATGGTCTATTTGGTTGTGCATACTTCTGGTTCATAGGACTTGGTCTTTTGTCCAATAAAATGGTGTCAGAGTCATAGAGGGTAAATACTGGGCTATGACAGCAGATTGCTTCCACAGAAAAGACATATTAATTCATATTTTTGGATTGTAAATCTGCAGTTATCAGTAGGTCCTGTTTGTGCATGCCTACATGTTTATGTGTATGCTTGTGTCAGTTGTACAACATTTTAGGTAAACATAATGACTTCAACCCACAGGACAACAGTTTAGAAAGTTGTTTCTACTCTGCTGTGAGAACCATGCCCATATATGTCTGGTTTTGGTACTTGTCCAAATGTTTTAAATCCAACAGATGTCCTTTTTTGGAGAAAAATGGAGAAAATAAATAGCCTATTTAATATGATCAGATTCTATTTTAACATACAATTGTGTCACGGGAAAAAAATACAGAATAAACATTTAAGGGGTTTGGTAATAGTGTTCAGTACTGGTTTTTTTTCTAGATCACTCAGGGTTTTTTTCCCAGCCTAAGCCAAGGGAAAGTAACAAATATTCAATGGCAATTTCATGGCTCCCAATTCAGAAGTGTGTGGCTGTGATCCATTCATGAGGTGTCCCTGCACTGTGCTAGCTATCAAAAATCACGAAGACAAAAAAAACCCACAGACCAAGGAGTGTCTCAGTTTTGATGCATGTCTTAGTGTCAATGTTCAGGCATATTTTGGCCCATTAGGAAAAGGTTTTGCACTCTGTTTCTGCTTCTGGGTTAAAGACTGCTTCACTAACATCTCACATCAGCTAGTAATTTACCTTAACAATTTAAACAGCAAGTCACCCTTCCTTGTTGCCAGAAAATGTGAGGTTTGCACAGCTGGTTTAAACCTAATGTTCAAAATGATCGTTGTCTCATTAATGATATTCACCTCAAAATTAACCTATTATAATATTTTGGTCTTATATTTTGAAATATGGAGAATGTAGAAGGTATACTGAGGCACAAAGGACAGAACTCTTAGGAACAGGAGAGAAAGAGTGTATGAGGTATTAGGCTACACCACAAGACAGAAATCTTCCTCAGCACAGAGAACCTAGTGAGTCATTGACTTTCTTATCACTGCTTCCTCTTTCTGCTTGACTTTCAGTTACAATTGCAAACAAAAAGAAAATGGCAACTATGCTACAATTAGAATTTCTTTAGTTGCACATGTATTAACTCTCAATACCAAAATTCCGGATAGAAGTTCAGGAAAGGATTTGAAGACTTTGTAGATGTAAGCTACCTATGCTGATAAAAACTTTTTCCAATGACTTCCTAAAGCCTCTCATGTCAATCTAAATGTCACGTCGCTTTATGATTATTTAATATCAAGCATTTTATTAGTGCATCCTTATAAATGTGGACCCAAATTGCCATCACTGAAATAGAAAAAGATCAGTGGTCTAGTGTTAGGAAGTCCAGAAAGCCCTGTTTATGTTGTTTTGTTGATATATTCCACAGTGACATTCAGGTTCCAGAAACAGGAAGGTGACAAAATCTTTTTGTATCTGTACAGTTAGCTACAGTAATGTCCCTCCAGCACTATAAGTAAAAAGACAGAGGATAATACTTTTTTGTTTTCCAGTATCCTAATGAGAACTGAGAATGCCTGCATTCCCTCAGCTAGTTCTTTTAGCCAGCAGCTATTCCAATATGCCTATAAGGACAAACTCAGAGAAGAAATGCAAAGAGGGAAAAAATGCATTGAAAATATCTCACCGTCATCTAATTTCAAGAAAACAATGTAAATATAACTAGCTTGTAAGTGATTGGGGTTGTATTGCTTTTAACTGCAGCCACCTGTTTCTGAAAGAGGAAGATTGGGCTCTTGGCTAAAGCTTGGTTAAAAAAATAGCTAGCTAAAGTTGGATATCTTAGCTCACTTCCTAGAATTGCCACAGGCTTCCTGCAGGACCTCATAACATTTCTTACATTTCCTGGGAATTATTTTCTCCATCTCTGTCCACTTACATGCCTGTCATTTATTAGTGAGAACCTCTTTAATATAGAGCATGTAGAAAAGTGATTTTTGATAGGACAGCAAAGTGATGGCAAACATGGTGCATCTGGAATGGAGATAACTCTGGGTCATTGAGGTACTTTTGTAACAGTGAGCTGGAACATAGTCACACTAGCACACATTTTTACTTATTTATACTCCTGAACTACGATGCATCTAATAGAGAGAAACTACCAAGCCATGACTCATTTCCTATCTCTGGCATTCTTGGGAGCCATAGAACATGTCACTTCCTTTATCTGAGCTTTTCTTTTCTTCCCCTGACTTCTCACTGACAAAGTTCTCTGGGCCATGGCTTCTCTTCTGTGACCTTTCATATATTCTTTAGTCTTGAACTCCTCTCTAGTTTGATAGATCTGTCAATATGAAGTTGTTGTAGTGAATAACAGCTGCATAGATGTTAGGTTCCTCAATCCTTGCGAAGATTTAAAAAATCCTTGTGGGTTCCATATGGGAGGGATGATAGAAAGAATCATGATTTTATACATTTATTTATTAATTCTTTCCTTCACTCACAGATATTACTGACTAGCTTCAGTGTATACCCTGGAGTTCCAGCACATGTTCTTAACAGATGTTTTATTATCTGATCTTTTGTTATATTCATCCAAACTGCCACAACAGTCACCCCTCTTTTTGTCTCCATCTACCCCAATCTAAATAAAAAGAAAATAAATTCTTCGTAGTCATAGATAGTGTTGGGTTACTGTGACTCAGAAATCAATCCCTCCAAGGGTAATTTTAACCAACTCATCTTTACAAAATCTACCATATAAGCTTAGTGACTTGAAATGCCATGTGTTCTGGTTTCTGAAGGCATAGATTTGGATTTCAGGAATACAGGATTACTCATTCAGACCAGTTATCTCTTCTCTTGCTTTCTGCCCATAAAAAGGAATAAACCAGTATTTTTAAAAGTATTTTTAAATATTTTGGAGAAAAAGGGTCAAGCAGATGTGAAGCACATGGGTCTTACTCTGAAGAACCCCATAATTTCTCAATGAGAACTCACTCATTAATTCTTCAGGACAGGAACCATGTGATTAAGCATAATGTCCATTACACAAGAAGTTTGTGCTCTTGATTTAATTGTTTGTGATTCAACTTTCTCTATAATGCCAGGCTTGTGCTGAGATTGCTGGTTATCTGGGAATGCACTGCCCTAGAAGATACAGTATGAAAACAGAGTTACTTGTAGGTGACACAAGTTCTCCTTAAATCTGATTGGTCTTGTAGCAGCATCTACTTTTACACTGAAGTACCTTCATTTATTCACTTAACTTTGAAAATGTTTGCCTAAGTGATTTTTCTGTATTGACTCAGCAAGTTAATAGCAGAGAAGAAAGACAGTCCTCTGTTTTATCAATCAAAGCACTATGCCCACTTCCTGTCTCAGGCTGTCAATGGAAAAAGAGAAGTTATTAATACTAGCTATATTTATGTTTCTGTAACATAATTTTAATATTCCTGGATTTTATTATATTGTTTATAAAAATCTAGATAGAGTCCTAAACCTAGTTACTAGCAACAACAAGATATTCATATTAATATAATCCTTGTCCTGTTAAAATTTGGAAGTTCTCTGAGACTTCTTTGACCTGTTCACATCCCTTTTAAAAATATTTATATTTTTAAATAATAATATTTTCCATTTTAAATAGATTTATATTTTTGGTTGGTTGGGTTTTGGTTGGTTGGTTGGTTTGGTTTGTTGTGGGTTTCTTTTTTCGTAATTAAAATAGGATACAAAACTTACTTTGTGCCAAAACTTTTATCTGAATCATCAAATATCAAATGGAATCATGAGGGTACCAAAACACCAACAAATTGGGAATGTCATGAAACGTAAAGATTTGAGTTAACCAGGAGAATGGCTACATTGATGCTACATGATGCTAAAAGATGATTATGTGTATATATTCAAAACTTCTGTCCACTTATGATTTCTGTTAAATTAGAATTATGAAAAACCCCAGAAGCAAAGCCCTCCTCAGGAGTATACAGGGAATGTAATCATTTTGTACCTGGTGATGCTAAGGTAAATGTTGATTTTATGTTGGTAGTTCTAAGCAAGCTGCGATTTCTCCTATTTTATACAAAAAAATCTTCATTAGATAAAATTAATTTAAGAAACTGTAAAGATTTTTTAATTTTTAAAGCTCCCTTGACAGGTCCATAACCTAATGCAAATGAGGTTGCTAGCATCCTAGCTAACATATCAGGTTGGACCCCAGATTCTCCATTAAAAGAAAAAAGTCACTAACACCTCTTTGCAAGGGTAGATTTATATGGCTTACACAAACATGTTGCATTGTTGATGAATACTCAGCAAACATTTCAGTAGGAGTATTAGCAGTATTTTGCTGATTTCCATAGTCACCAGATAATGAATTACATTCATGTGCCAGCCTTCTAATGTGGAACTATGTGTGTTCTTTGAAAAAATAAGGTTTTAGACATTAGGATCTATTTGATTCTTTTTTTTTTTTTTTTTGTTGTTTTTAAGTGAGTTATGAAGATGATGGACTACTTTGTAGGGAAGAATGCAGTTGTATTGATAATATGAATGGTGGTAGGTACTAATTTCCCATGCTGTGACGAGGAGCACATTCCTCTTCTGATATTGCCAATAAAGGGAGAAAGAAAGGAAGACTGTTTTACACATTCATGAGTATGCTTTGTTGCATGAGAGTTGAAGCATTCTGATGTCATTCACTGTTACTGGGCTATCATTGTTCGTAATCATTAATTCACTAGAGGATTCTCCAGAAATGCTTAGTGGTGTCTATTTTTTTCCACTGCTAGATGTTGAAACTCTAAATGTGAATCAGGAGCTAGAAACCACCAAAGAATGTCTGATTCATTATAAGGTTTCCACCACTGAATTCCAGTTTTCCTTATTATAATGCTGTGGGAAAGAAAAGTTGTATTAGCCATCATTTCACATTTCGTTTTGTATTTCCTACTCTTAGCAGTCACTATATTGGGATGTATGGTGATCTCCTCACAACAGCTGAGAGATTATTCTGTGTCATCTTACACTGTAATAGTATTTTCCAGAGACATTAATTCCTACTTGGACTGAAGTAGTGAAGCACAGACAACAAAAGCTTCTGTCATTATACACTCCAGAAGACATCCAGTACAAGCCTGAACATTTGTACAAGTGCAGAAATTATTGCATAGTGTTTAAAGAATGCCTATGACGTAAAGGCATCTAAGATAGCTCCTTTCCTCAGCCTATACTTTCAAGAATAATCCTAGTCAGGAGAATAATGGAAATTTTCCATGTCTTAGTATATTTCCTGGTAGGATTGAACTATATCCCTCTACCCCAAACTGGACATTTGTGGTAATAAGTATAACCTGGTATAGAGATAAAGATACAGCAAATTTCATCACATAACACAAGGCTAATATGAGCTGGCTTCTAATCTCATTGGTGATGGTTGAAGAGAGAAGTGAGTTTATTCAGGACAAAGGAATTTCCTGACTTATCTTCCACATAATAGAAACTGACACTATAAGTTTTGACCCTCTCTGGGACCTCAGTTTCTGTTATTATGTAGAAGACTGCAG
The DNA here is from genome assembly GCF_012275295.1 of Melopsittacus undulatus. Classification (NCBI taxonomy): domain Eukaryota; kingdom Metazoa; phylum Chordata; class Aves; order Psittaciformes; family Psittaculidae; genus Melopsittacus; species Melopsittacus undulatus. The sequence continues at coordinate 6,610,758 of NC_047557.1, forward strand.
TACCTCTACACAGTGTTCTCAGAGGAAAACAGCAAATAAAAACCTTTAACAATATGGAAATAAATAAATACTGATCCTGTCAGCTGCTTCTTCCTACAAAGAAAACACTGATATAGCACTGATAAAAAACTCCTTTAAAACCTTTAAGTTGAATGGATTCTGGCTGCCTTGAATCAAGACTGGCAGGGAATATGCTCTCCAGACTGTGGCAGATGGCATCTGCTTTGTTTGCTTGTTAGGGTTTGCTGTACATTTCTGAGTGTTACACTGTGTTCTGCTCTGTTCTTCTAAAAGGCTGAGTAGCAGAGGGAGGAGAGCTGATTCTTTGCTTTCTGGTAGCTCTTACTATCTAGGGCTGGTGAAATTCTCTCAATGGAGAAAATATCCGACCTTCTATAACAGCAGTGGATTATGATCTACTGCAGTGTTATTTTGAAGGAGTGGCTGGAAAAATCAGGGAGTGAAGCTACAGGGATCTTGAAGTACAAGTAGAGACAATGAAGATTTCCTGCAAAAGAAGAAAGCAGACAAACTTGCAATGTTTGTATGTAGTGTTACAATCTGGGAGTAGTAAAAGTAGTCAGATGGAGAGCAAAATTGAAGAAATGGACCTCAAAAGCATATACAATTTCAAGCTGGATTCCTCAGAAGGACTAATTTGTTTTGTTTTGTTTTTAACTAAACAAGATGCATCACTTAAATCCATAGAATTTTTTCTCACCTGACATTATGAGACCCAGAAAATTCCATTCTAAAAGGAAGATTAATTCAGCAATGATGGGAATCAGTGTGTTATAGTTAGATCTCAATGTGAAAAATGTCTACTGAGAAAATTATGTCTTACTCAAAAATTAATTACAGACAGGGAAAAAGAGAACCCTCTTCACTAGGACATCTTGCAACAGTTTTTGGAATATGCATTGATTCAATGCCAGGTGTTCTCTGAAGACTAAAAAGGCTTCTTTAGTAAAGGATGATGAACCACGCAGTTTGCACTTAGGCTTTGTTTCTGAAAAAAAAAAATATTTTCACAGCTATTGATAATTTAGATGGCAAAGAAGGAATTCAAAGAATATGTGAACAACTGAGGGGGAAAAAAGTATGCTTTTCCACGACAGATCATCTTCTGACCCACTTACACTCTTAAGAACTCAGCTCTCCATAGTGGCTGAACACAGCAGGAGTCATGCCGTGAAGCCCCAGTAGGCTGGATGAAAATTCTCCAGTGTAGAGAGGTCGAAGATGGTGTTGCATCTGACTGTTAGATCCATTGCTAACATCCCTCAGATTTGTTTAGAAATGGGGTTAGTTTCTTTTGTTTCAGCTCCCTGAATCAACAGTGTACTAATAGAGGGATGCCTGACCACGAATGATGAAAGGATGTCTTGTTCTTCTGCCAGTATTTGAAGAATAATCTGCTCACCTAGGGAGCAGCATCCTTAAAATCTTGCAGAAATGTTTGAAGGGAGGACAGGATTTCCAAATATTAATGAGAGGTAAGAGAAAACATGTATAGAGAGGATCATTCATCCAGCTAGAATTTCTAGGGCTTCTAAATGCATGAAAATGCTTTTCATTGAGATCTCCTTCTTCATAGCTGCAACTGCTACATCATGAACTTAACTTCAGTTTGGATTCAGATAATATGGGGTGCAATAACCACTGCAACAGCAAATACAGGTGGTGGTGATAGCTTTGGAATTTGCCAATAGCCTTTTCCCCTCAGCCTTAGGAAGCAGAAAGGTGGCTGATCTTCCCATTGTGAGGATAAGAAACAACCTGGCTGCTTGTCTGTCAACTCTATAATATATTACAGCAAATCAGTCATATTGCCTTACTCTCCTTTCTGTCATCCACACTCTTTCTAGGATGTACTTACAACCTTTCTCCAGTGGCAAACCCATGACAGAAGGATCATCCATGCTGGCCAAAATTATTCTTTTCCAGCGACAGGTCAACATCTTTTCTATGATGATGATTCCTTTGAGAGAACATAAAATTTCTTTAAAAAGTACATTTTGGGAGGGAAGGTCTTTTTACAGGAGTTTGGTTTTCTCCCTATGTACTGGTAATTCAGCTGGCTATTATCTAGAGATGACAGCCTCATAGAAATAAGGCTGTCATTTTCCAAGTAGAATATGAAGTAGTATGGTAAGTCTTTCTATCTTACTTCAATATCCTTGGTACTGTGCAGTCATCTCCTAACAGTGAAAGCTTCCCATGTAATTCCTATGTCCTTATCATCTCTTTAAGACGATGGATCACCTTACACTTAATTCATTGTCCCATAAGTTTATAGACCTAACTGGCTGATTGCCTCTGCTGAGAAGTGTTGCTCTTTCTTGAGACTGTTTACATTAATAAGACAGTGGTGCTCTTTTCCTATGTCCTAGAAAGCTGTGACTGTAAAATAAACAGCCTTTTTTTGATGTTCATGCATAGTCCTCTGAGTGACACGGAGCTGAGGCTTCTTGGTAAGCTTTCAGAGACCATGCCTAACGTAATAGGAACAAAATTTTGGTATTAAAACAGGATTGTTACATCTAGCCAGTGACCAAAAGATGAGAGGTTTCTTAGCCTGAGAAAAACATTTTCTTACTAAATGCTTAAAAAGCATTATTTTCAGGTTCCTCAGAATGGTTTCCTCATTTTCAATATAGAAACAACTGATCCTTTTATTAATTAATTAATTACTTTTTTATTCTGTTGTCCCTATTAAATGCTTTTTCTTTTGTTTTCAGGCAAAAGCATTGTTTTCCTCCCCCATGCCTGCATTTTAATTACAGCTGGCTTGATTGACAGAAAAACAGGACAGAAGGATTTTTTTAAGTAAATGAAGCTTCTTCTTCTTCATCCTTAGCGACACAATGTAGCCAGCTATTAACAGTCTTTGTGTGTGCATAAGCACAAGTGAAAGGGAGCGAGAGAGAGACAGGGAGCCAGAGAGGGAGAGCTTCAACATTTGATGATAAAATGTAGAGCTTGAGAGAATAATCTCAACAAAAGAAGAAAAGAAAAAAAAATAGGAACGATATGAAAAGGGAAAGTTAATTGGTATAGAAAACTAAATTCAATATTCGCTTGTGGACTGCCTTAATGGTTTAATAACTGCCAATTTTGTACACAGGCTCTGTGCGGTTACAATAAGAATTTCATCCCCAGCTCTTACACAGGAAAGATAAGCAAGCAAATATACTGTGGCCACTGAATGCCCTAGTACTGTGTTTTATTATGTTTACTTTATAATCCCATCATCCCCATGCCACCAGCATGCTTGAGGGGTAGTGGAGGCAGCACTCGGCACTCCCTGTTGGCTCCCTGTCTTTCACTGCTACCCTAAGGTACTTAAGAATGACAGTATAAAGAATTTCTGTGCAGATGAGCCTGTAGATTTGGGGAATTGGCTGCTTATAGACAAGGATTCTTTTGGTAGACTTAATTCCTTTAGCAAGGGTGAAGAACCATCTGTGGGGATTCTTGTCATGTATAAGGAAGTTAGTCATGCTCTCTGTGGAGCTGAGTTTCTTGAATTTTAATGAAACCCATGTCAATCTGTCCCTTCTATACCCCTGTGTTGAAATCAGTGGTCAGCTAGTCAACAATCACAATAGTAAATCACAGTAGAGAAGCCATGCAGGACAGCAATGAAAAATTTACAGACTTGTCTTTTTCTTTTTTTCTTTTTTTTTCTCTCTCTCTTTCCCTCTTTCTCTTCTCTTTCTCTCTTTTACCCTCTCCCTCCCTCCCTTTCTCCCTCTCCTTCCCTCCCTTTTTCCCTCTCCCTCCCTTTCTTTCTTCCTCTCCCTCCCTCCCTTCCTTCCTTCTTTCCTTCCTTTCTTCTTTCCTTCCTTCCTTCCTTCCTTCCTTCCTTCCTTCCTTCCTTCCTTCCTTCCTTCCTTCCTTCCTTCCTTCCTTCCTTCCTTCCTTCCTTCCTTCCTTCCTTCCTTCCTTCCTTCCTTCCTTCCTTCCTTCCTTCCTTCCTTCCTTCCTTCCTTCCTTCCTTCCTTCCTTCCTTCCTTCTTTCCTTCCTTCCTTCCTTCCTTCCTTCCTTCCTTCCTTCCTTCCTTCCTTCCTTCCTTCCTTCCTTCCTTCCTTCCTTCCTTCCTTCCTTCCTTCCTTCCTTCCTTCCTTCCTTCCTTCCCTCCTTCCCTCCTTCCTCCCTCCTTCCCTCCTTTCCTCCTTCCCTCTCTCCTTTCCTTCCTTCATTCCTTCCATTCTTTTTTTTTTTAATTATCTTTTCTTTCCAATTTGTACTATCTTGAAATAAATGTCGTTTGGGGGCTTGCTTTGAAAGCCTCCAATGTTCTGAAATGGTTTCTGGAACTGATCAGAGAAAAATAGATGTGCATTTGTCTTCCCCTTTGGGGATAAATGGATAGAGTAGATTGAAATACAGGCATAAAGAAGCCCTTCTGCAGAAACTGGTCCTTCCTGCTATTGGCAACATGGCACATAACCTCTTTCATATTAGATTATATTTTAGAAGCCAATAAAAGGCATTTTCAAAACCAAAAACCTCAAAATATTGATATCTGATTCTGAGTTTGTATTATATTTTTATTATACCCTTTTGGACTTCAGCCTAAACAATTTTTTTTTTTTGTCAGATGTCTCTCGTGTTTATTGAAAGAATAACTATTCTCAGACTTCGCTTCATTAGGCTAAAAAGCCCATACCATCAGTGGATGATTTTGTGTAGCTACATACTGACTCTATCCACTCCAGTTTTTATGGATAACAGCAGCAAACCATTCCTTTCCTGATAGTTATCTGTCTCCAATTTTTTCAAAAGCCCATGAAGAAAGAACATTTAGATTAGGATCCTCATTTAATTGTTATGAGCTTTTATGAAACTTCTGTTTCACTATGAGGAGTCATTAGATACTTTTTTGTCTTGATATTCTGAGGGCTGTGGTATAGCAGAATCACTATCCTGAGCCTCACACAGATACTGAAGGACTTTGAATGGGTTTGTCTTATCTCACTTTATCTACCTAAGTTGCCAGGAACTGAATTATGATCTCAGCTATTACTCTAGAACAGAGCACAAGTGGATAAAGTAGCCAACTGTCATGGTTTAAGCCCTGCCGGTGACACAGAACCATGCAGCTGCTCATTCACTCCCCATTTTCCTCCCCTCGGCTCCCGGAGGGATGGGCAGGAGAATCAAAAAGAATGTAACTTTCATGGGTTGAGAGAAGAACAGTCCAGTAACTAAGGTATAACACAAACCACTGCTGCTGCCACCACTCATAATAATGATAAGAGAAATAACAAGGGAAGAGAATACAACCGCTCACCACCCAGCCTGACTCGAGCAGTGTTCTAGCCCTTCCAGGTGACTGCCCCCACTTTATATGCTGGGCATGATGTGCTGTAGTATGGAACACCTCTTCGGCTTGTTTGGCTCAAAGGCTTGTTGCTCAGGGCCCCATTTAAAATCATTCTTCTTCTGGGTAACATGATATAGAGAGCTTACAATCGAACTGTAATTTGGGATGTGCATTCTCCAGAACCCCACAGCACCCAAGAAAGCTTGTGTTTCTTTCTTATTAGTTGGTGGAGACATTACTGTTATCTTGTTGATCACATCTGTGGGGATCTGGTGATTTTCATCTGGCCATTTTATTCACAGAAATTAAATCTCCTGTGCAGGTCCCTTGACCTTTTATGGCAAAACTGGCTTTCAGAAGGATTTGGATTATTTCCCTCCCTTTCTCAAAAACTATTTCCACTGTATCACCCCACACGATAATGTCATGAATGTATTGCAGGTGTTCTGGAGCTTGCCCCTGTTCCAGTGCAGTCTGGATCAGTCCATGGTAAACGGTAGGGCTGTGTTTCCACCCCTGGGGCAGCTGGTTCCAAGTGTCCTGGACACCCCTCCAAGTAAAAGCAAACAGTGGCCTGCACTCTGCTACCAAAGGAATTGAGGAAAATGCATTGGCAATATCAGTCATGGCATACCGCTTGGCTGCCTGTGACTCCAGTTCGTACTGAAGTTCTAGCATGTGTGTGTGTGGTGTACGGTGGCACTCAATGGTGATGTGACTTCATTCATGCCACTATATAGCCTGCTGTTAATCTCCACTCTCCGTTAGGCTTTCTCTCTGGCCATATGGGGCTGTTAAAGGGTTAGTGGGTCCTGCTGATCACTCCCTGACTCTCTAGTCTATGGATCAGCCTATGGATGGGAATCAGGGAGTCTCGGTTGGTGCAATATTGCCACTGGTGCACTGCTGTGGTCATGATCAGCACTTGTTCTTCGACCTACAGCAACCCCACAACAGAAGGATCCTCTGAGAGACCAGGCAAGGTGGACAGCTGTTCAATTTCCTCTGTCTCCAAAGCAACAATACCAAAAGCCCATCGGTACCCTTTTGGGTCTTTGAAGTACCCTCTCCTGAGGTAGTCTGTGCCGAGGACGCATGGAGCCTCTGGCCCAGTCACAATGGGGTGCTTTTGCCATATCATCCCAGTCAGGCTGATTTCAGCCTTCAGTAAAGGCAACTCTTGGGATCTTCCTGTCACTCTAGAAATAGAAATGTGTTCCACCCCTAGGCAGCCTGATGGCATCAGGGTACACTGTGCACCGGTATCTACTAGAGCCTTTTACTTTCTGTGGGACTAATGTGCCAGGTCATCTGATCCACACAGTCCAGTAAATCCAATTGTCCCTTGCCTCCACCTGACTGGCGGCAGGACCCCTTTAATAGTGATCACAGCACTGGACACTTATGTGTTGTAGGTAGGGATTAGTCTTCTTTATCACAGGAGCTGGAGTAAAATCAGCTCTTCCACTCCATCTGGGAACCTGGTCATCAGAGTCTGAAGCCATAGCATGATCATCCTTGACCTTTGCTCTCCTCCAGAACTGAAATAGATTTTCCATCCCACTTCCTTATGTCTTCTCTGTGATCCCACAGGTAAACTGTAGAGTGGCCCATGGCATATATTTCCTATATATTCACTTTCAAGCAGTAGGACGTCTTTTATTAATAGCTAAGACATGGGCTGGTACACATGGGGAGCTGGATAGATAGAATAGATCATCTCTCAATTGTTTGAACTCCTGCGACAGGTTTTTCACAGCTGAAATGATGGAAGAGGTGAAATTGTCTTTGAAATCTTGGAGCTGACAACTCCATCCACTGTTAGTGGTACTGTGTCATTCCAGGTTATTGTTGCCAATGAATGGGCATATGAGGATGGTGCACTCCATGTAAATTTTTGCCACATAGGTCATGTACATTCAAATTCATCTGGATCTATGGATGCATTCCCAGCATTTGGCCTACAACAGGTCATCTCTAGAATGGATCATTCCCTCAAAGACTGGAGGCCTTTTCTAGCATGGTCCAGTTGGAAGAATGACTCATAACATTGTCCTTGTATGGAAACCTTTCCTTCACAGCTGCCAAGAACTGGCTCCAAAGGCTGAATGACCATTTCTTTTGTCCCAGCCGATAAACACTAACACAACAAATACCGGCTGTAATTAAGGTACTAAATGCTGAAGCTCTGAGATCAAGAGCAACAGTTTTGAGAGCCAATATATCAGCATTGTGATGAGTGACTATTAATCCAAAACAATAAATGGTTATCACAAATACGATTTGACACACTGTGGTCAGATCTGCCATTATCTCAACCCCTTATGCCCCACATTGGGCACCAAAAAGAGCTGTCATGGTTTAAGCCCAAGCGGTAATTCAGGACCTTGAAGTCGCTCGCTCACTTTCACCCCCCTTCGTCCCCCCACTCCTGGAGGGGTGGGGAGGTGAATTGAAAGAATGTAACTCCCATGGGTTGAGATAAGAACAGTAACAAAGGTATAACACAAACCACTACTGCTACCACCAATAATAATAATGATAAGAGAAATAACAAAGGAAGAGCATTAAACTACTCACCACCCAGCCCTACCAGAGCAGTGATCTAGCCCTTCTGGATAACTGCTCCCACTTTATATACTGGGCATGACACGCTGTGGTATGGAATACCTCTTTGGCTTGCTTGGTCAGGTGTCCTGTCTCTGCTTCCTTCCATCTTCCCCTTCTCCCTGGCAGAGCATGAGACTGTGAAAGTGCTTGGTCAGAGTAAGCATTACTGAGGAACAACTAAAACCACTGGTGTTGTCAGTGCTGTTCCCAGGCTGAAAGTCAAAACCACAGCACTGCACCAACTACTAAGAAAGAGAAAAATAATTGCTACTGCTGAATCCAGGACACCAACTCAAAGGAGGAAGCCTTTCAGAAGACAAGCAATTTGTCCCATCTCTAGCTATTGTCTAGGAGTGTGTAAGGTGGATGAAGTAAAATACATGCTTTTATATGACTGAAGGTGCATATAAGGTAAATCGAATGGTACTGAGCATGTAGTTTTAGTATTGATGAGAGCGGCTGTCATGCTGAAAAAGCTTCACCACCAAAGTATTTCTCTATGAAATGTCTACCTTTCTTCTTACACAGGGAAAAGCTCACATTATTTCAGACAGGTAGGGTTTTCATTTGAACTTTAATAGCTGATGGGGTGTTCAGACAATGTTGATAATGGTTGTCACAATAGTATGTAGGAAAGGTAGAATAGTGGTTGTCATAATACTACGTAGAAAGGGTAATTTGAAGTCTCATACAAGAAGATACTATCAAATGTAAACTTTATGTGAAGCACTGATGCAGTGTCCAAAGACCCAATTTATTTGCAATGTATGTTCACATGCTGTAAGGCATTTGCTGTTGAAACACATTACCAAGAAAAAAATTACAAATTATCTTGTTCTGACCCACATTATCCTTTTTTTTCTTTTTTAGTACCAACTCTGCCAAGCATTTTTCTTCATTCCTGTTTAGTTAGTTATAAAGTGAAGCCATTTTGCCTGAGTATTCAGACTGCTGCTGATTTTACAGCCACGAGCCTGTCTGCTTAACATAGCTTTTGCTGGTTGCATCCTGCCTTCACATGTTTATTTCATACGCTTGGTGCAGCATTTTCTGATCTGTAGTTAAGCACTGTCAAAACTGATCAAGACTCTCTCATTTTCCTCAGGGTAATTAATAGGGAAACTTCTTTCTTATTTTATTTTGGAAATGTTTGTAAAAATTAATGAAGCATATTTTGCTAAATTGAAGCTGCTGAACTTTTACAACTGAAATATATGCTGCCTTAGTGAGAAAGACTTAAGCATGGAGTTAAAAATAATGCACAGATAGTCGTTACTAAAGGAATTGAAAAAAAAATCAAGTGTTTGTACTGTTTACTTTTAATTGCATAGGTTGGAAGTCTTCAGGAAAAATACACTTATGTTACTGATCAATTAGGATTAGTGCATTTAGACTTGCATTTATAATACATTAAACTTCCAACCTTAACAACTCCCGTTTCTATTATATAACCTGTATCCAGGATAGAGAATTTGAAATTATGTCAGTATATTGGGTTAGGAAAAGAAATAAAAAAACCTAATCTGAACTTTTCATTTGCGATTGGAATTATTGTTAAATAGTGTTGCCTCAATAATCATACTTCAACAGAAAGATTAGGTCAAATTTACCCATATAAACAAAAAAACATAGACAGTAAATGAAGAATTTCCATCTGAAGCTGTAAATGAAATTATCTTACAAGATAATTATATCTTACAAGCTGTATTATCTTACTTTTGTGAGATAATATTTCTAGAGTAGTTCTCCTCTTGAACTCCATAGCTCCACCAGTAAACAGTGAGTAGGCTTCTTGCATGACTGAATTTGTTCATGGAAGATAGAAGACAATGCACGGAATGAAAAATAATTTTTTTATTGCATAGCATTCCCTGAAAAAACTGTGCTGCTAAGTGGAATATTTCTTACAAAATTTCAGTTTGCTTAGGTTACACACTAGAGCAGGAAGGGAAGAGTAGATGGAATCAGGACTTCATGGGACAGAACAAATACACATCTGATTAAGACCAATCCCAAATATATACTTCTGATTTAAAAATAAACTACTACAATAAAAAGTAGTATTCACAATAGATTTTTGTAGCAATTATTATTTTAAATACAAATAAAAAAATAAATTAACATAATAAAACTAGAGGTATAATTTGGTTAAACAGATCTAAAAATGTATGTGGTCTTGGAAAGAACACTGAACCACGGGTTTTCCAACAGAACATACTGTGTGTGTAGAATATGTACATGCATGTGTTCTTTCCATGATGAGCAAGGAATTTACTGTTAGGTATCCTATTCGTGTTTTGGTTTAACTGCAGTTGCCAATGCAGCCACACACAGTCCCTCACTCCCCAGCTGCTGTGGGATGGGGGGAGAGAAAACAAAAACTAAAAGTGAGAAATACATGGGTTGAGACAAAGAGAGTTTAACAGGTAAAGCAAAAGCTGTACACACAAGCCAAGCAAAACAAGGAATCCATTCATCACTTCCCATTGGCAGGAAAGGTGTTCAACCATCTCTAGGAAAGCAGGACTCTATCATGCGCAAGGGTTGTTTGGGAAGACAAACACCATCACTCCAAACATCAGCCCTTTCCTTCTTCCCCCAGCTCTATAACCTGAGCATGACACCATGTATCATAGAATATCCCTTGGGTCAGCTGGGGTCAGCTGTCATGGCTGTGTCCCCAGCTCCTTCTGCACTCCCAGACTGCTCGCTGGTGGGGTGGGGTGAGGAGCAGAAAAGGCCTTTACAGTATGTAAACACTGCTCAGCAGTAACTAAAACATCCTTCTGTTATCAACACTGTTTCTGGTCCGAATCCGGAACAAAGCTCCATACCAACTACTATGAAGAAATTTATCTTTATTCCAGCCAAACCCAGCACAAAATATAAGTTCTGCTATCACACTGAAAAGCCTGTATGAAGATATACTTGCAAATTTTTCATTAAATAGCTTAAAGAAAAACACTGGATGGAGGAAGTTTATAAATTAAGGCATGGTGTGACAAGTGGGCAACGTGTGACTGTCAAACTCCAACTCAGATTTTCTGATAATATATGAACTATGTTTTGCAATATTCATTCATTTTATTTTGGATTCATTGCCATTGTGCTGCCTTTGCACAGGTGTGATGAGGAGTTGATGGGCTGTACATCGTTTTCCTTAGGACTGAAGAATTGGCTTAATACCTCTGCCAGACAAGCAAAAATCTCCTATTATAAAGCTTCAAAGAGCAGTGTTTATAAGTTTTCAAATAGAAACTGAGAAACAACAATAAAGTTTGGATTCAGCTCAAGTGCACATCAACCTCAAGCAGCTTCCTAGTATTTCTATTTATTTATTTATTTATGAATCGTTTGTCTAGTACCACTGAAAGATTTATAGAGAAAATTACTGGGGCAAAATGTAGATCCAATTGCACATTGTACAATAGAAGCAAATAATTCCTCTTCTCATTATTTGGGTCGATAATTTGCTAAACCAGTATTAACAAGCCCAGCAACGTTACCAGGTTAAAGGGGGTTTTGTACTGAGTAATGACTGCCTGGAGAAGGAAAGAAGAGAGAGAGTAAATCCTAGCAGCCTTTTACTACTGAGGTAGCACATGCAAGTGAATCAATAGTGGCTGGTAAGGCGATGCTGTAAAGATGCTTTATTGGTTTGACTAAGTAGGTTGGCAGGGAAGCTGCTGCAAGTATCAGTTCGAACAATCAAATCTGGTTCAAACACAGAACTGAAACCCAAGAGCCTTCACTTTCTTGGAAGCACTTAAAATAACCTTCTGGGCATAAGACCCTATGTCATCCAACCTGGACTTGTATCAAGGTTGTGAATTGTCTAGACAGTTCAAACATTTTGTTTTGTCACAAAAGGTACCTTATCTCAGCCATTTGCAAATAAGTTTCTCACAGAAGGCTGGTAGCTGGCTACATGCACACTAGAGTACGTTGCAAAAGACAAGTATTCCATAGCGCTTAAGAGCTTAGTTTTGATTTGCAACAGTCCAGATCTCTTCCTACACGTCTCTGCACACCTACCTGGGTCAGCTAAAAGAAGCCTCAGTGCTAAGCTCCTTTTGTAGCCAGAGAGACTCCTCCAAGGGGTGCTTCAGTTCTGCTTGGATCTGCCTGAGTCTTTAAAGCAGCCTGTCTCTCTCCATTTACTGCAGAAGGAACCTAAGGAGAGCAGGCCCCGAAGTTAAATCGTTTTCTTAGGTACCTAAATTTAGAAAGGCTGAAGCTAAGCCCACAAGTGTACAGCCGGTGAGTTAGTAGTTTTTCAGCAGAGAGGCCATAACTCATTAGAGGATGCTGCATTGATTCTTTGAGTTTTTTTGAACATACATCAATTACAGTTTCACCCAACACATATTTGTTGATGTGTAGTAGTTTCAATTTTGTCTTCAACAAATTACAATCTGCTAACATCCTTTCAGCACCATTAGCTTTGCCCATGCCTAGGGCAGAATAAGTTTTCTAAGTGTTTTAATTAATACTGTCTTAAATGTATTTTATAAAATGTTTTTATTAGTAGTAGCATTCATAGTAATAATAATAAATAATACTATGCACATATAAAAAATGTTAAATAAACAGTATTAAGTCTGTTTGTGACCTTGGCATGGACAAAGATAATAGTGTTTACTGTTATTGTTAAGTATTTATTAGTAGTAGTATTTGTGTTTATGTTTGTATTGCAGTAGTGCTTAAGAAAGAGCTGCAGTGACAGATCAGGATTTCATTTAACTGTGTATTGTGCAAATACAGGGCATTTTTCAAGGTCCCATATCCTTATTTAGAAGCCAAGTATAAAACATATACACAAAGATGCATATAGCTGCAGCTCTTGTTTGCTTCCCTGTGTGGGTGAGAGAGAGATGATGGTGGTAGTTCACTAAAAACCCAAACATCTCCAGAATCTTAGATTTGTTTCAGTCTAAAACTTGCAGCAAACAAAAATATAGAGAAAATTCCCTGAAATTCACATGAACTGAGCTGAATGAGATTTACTTAATTCTCCTCCCAATCACATGAGGTTTGTTTCTACCCAAAATCAAAACCAGAGCCAAACGCAGGATGAAATCTTACTGCAATAGCTTTCTCAGGAAAGTAGGATCAGACACTACCCATCACCAGCTCTTCTGCTTAGCAACATTGTTGATACTAAGACATATGTTAAATATCTTAGGGATTTCAGTCCTTAGTGTTTCATTTTTCTCTCTTGACAGTCAAATGACCCCTAGTGACAAGATGTTGGGCTGATAGCTAGACACATAACTAACAACAGTTCACAGTTTTGAGTGTGTAAAGTTAGAGATCCGAACAGATTTAAAATCAATTACTATATTGAGAAGCCAAGAATGCATAAGAACGATTTTAGCTATGTCTGGCTTCTACCAGGATTTCTGAATGAAAGTGGGAAGTGAGAGAAAGCAAAGAGGCTCTGCCTTTTCTTCTGGGAATTTCTTATGATGAACTCACATCCCCTGACTAAAAATGGTCATTGATGAGCCTGGATAGATCACTGAAAATGAGACATATATGTTATGAGGCAAACTAGCTTTGACTTCTTCTAACGTTTGGAAACAAAGACACTTCCAGAGATTTCAGGAAGCCTGGAGGTACTTCTCTTATTTTCAGTGCTAAAGAAAGTATCTAGATGCCTATTGCAAAATTCTTCATTATACATCAAAACCAGAGGGCCTTCTGTCTGTGTGATCATTTTACTGGTACAGGTTATTTGGGTTTAAAGATTACCTAACAAAAGAGTCTTGGTTATATACATAAAATATAGCACTGACTATGGATTAGAGAGGGGCTGCCAAGTGCGGCATTCAAACACCCGACGATATTGATTTTACACTTTTCCTGTGATTCTACATCATGTTCCTTTAGTTTCTGGCAATCTCTATAACTTTTATACCAACATAAATTGTGATAAAGAAGGAATCAAATAATCCCCATTTTCAGCCTCCCCCCCCAAAAAAAAATATTTAGGAAAGCTCTATAGCACCATTAATATTTTTGTTAATGTAGGTGAACTCAAGGAGGTCAAAAGTACTGGGAAAGTTTAATATAACCCCTTAGTGTTTTGTTATTTTTCCTGTGTTGGCTTTAGATTTTGTCTTCTAGTAACAAACGTAAGGATATAAACATTAACTGGAAAATCTCATTTATTATATGATTTTTATCAGTATCTTGTATTCTTAATGTGCCAACATGAAGTCATCTAAACATGTCAGATTAACATCTTGGTTTAATTAGAAACCAGAGGTACTAAGACCATCCTGAAGGAAGGACATGAGATATATGTTTTTACAAATGGTATCCCTGGACTTACTGAACATCTGATGATTTGTATAGTGAAATAGCAGTTAGAATTGGATGCAGTTGTCTGAAATTCAATCCTCTGGCAGTTTTTAAAAACTCCTACATTGCTTCAGTCATAGGCTTCTTCAGAGTAAATTATCAATCTTTATTTAAGAAAATCATCTGCCTTTTCCCATGGGGATCTCTGCCTCTCTGACTTCAGCACCCAAGAATCACAGATCATCATATATGACTTCCAGAAGCTGAGAAGGATTTTAATCGCAATAATGTCGTTTTTCTTCTTCAGTTCTTGAACACACGCTGATGAGTTTCCCAGCTGCAAACCACAGGACATGAGAGACAGTAGTGATGGCTTTGAATTTTGAAAGCCTTAAGTACCCAAGAAAGTACTGGTTAAGCAACTTTTAGAGAGCTGGGTAAAGCAAGCTTTCCAGTACAGGTGTTCTTGAGATTAACTCTGGGAGGTGTTCCAGTGAATAAGCAAAGGAAAAGGTTGCTGTTGTAAAATACGTGTTCTGGATTCTGCTACCTCTGTAATCAAATCAAAGTAAGAAAAAATAGGTACTTAGGAAAAGTTATGTCTTTCTTTCTGTGGGAATTGGTTATGGATGGGAGTAATACAAAAGCATTAACCTGTTACCATTAAAAAGAAGATTTTTTTGGAAAATATTACATTGTCTCAAAAATATTTGGAGAGTGAAGATTAAAAATTGAATGAGAAAGGAGCCTTGAAGATCTATAGACAAGGAAGAAATGTACCATATGAATTAAGACAACTCAATTCAAGCCAGAGCTCAGAGGTGCTAGCTAAGTAGGTTAAGCCATCTGTCAGAGAACAGTTGCTTTTGCCTAAAAAATGCTGGAGAAACATCCAGAAAATCTTGGAGGAAGTCTTTGCAAAATCCACAACACTCCCACTAATGGGCATTTTGTTGGTTCAAGATTAACAAAGGTCAACTAATGTGGAAGTGTGAGATAAATTCAAATGTCTGTGAATTAATCAAATTTCTAAGAACATATATAGCTGGTTAGAGAAAGTATGGTCTTAAACATGGGTAGGCACAGATTTCATTAATATTAGAGAAGAGACATTTATTGATGCTGCTTTGTCTTTGACGGTGTAATAAATATTGCCAGAGAGTCTCAAATAATAATCAATACACTGGCCACATTGGAAAAAAATATCAGTATTCGGCACAGACAAATCTGAAGTGTTATTCCTAAGATGTAACTAACATATTACTCAAAGGGAATGGCTCCTAGACAATTATGCATGCCTGTGGGGACCACACTATAGGAAAAACAAGTGGGTATATAACACTGGTTAGAAATGCACAAATTTACTGAAATTAACATATATATCTATTGCTTGAGTCTAAAGAAACTGTAAGTTTGTTTGGTTTCTGGGATTTCCTTGAGTGGGACATTGCCTTGAAAACAAAGCTAATAAAACCGTTGATAGGAAAGCCATGACAAATAAAAGATTCCAGAAAAACAATTAACTAGAAGTTGTGTTTCACTGACACTTAAGAAGACAAGAAAGAGGCAAATCTTTCAGCCAAATTATGCTCTTTTTTTATAATAATGTTGCTAATTTTTAAGTGAGCTTTAATTAAACTACTTTACATTCCTCATAGGTTGTGTTTGCATTCCTGACAGACATGAAGTAAAGTACATTTTTAATGCTGCAATTGCTGCACTTGCTTTTCACTCTCAGTTGACCTCATAATTTGTTAGAAGCTTACATGATATTAATAGTTGAAACGTGAATTTTTTCAGAATAGGGGAGAAATGCCACTACTGTAGAAAAAAATAGCTTGCAAATTTTTGTGGGGGATGAACAAACACTAAGATTTAGAAAAAGGGAGCAGGTTACTCAGATGTCTTTAAATATTTGGATCATAATAACATGGGAGATTATAAGGCTTAAAGGGTCTCAAGAGTTCACTACCTCCTCTAAGGCAGTACCCCTTCTCTAAGGCAATATTAACTGCCCCATTCCAGATAGCTGTTCATCTAACATGTTCTTAAAAGCTTTCATTTCTAGAGATTCTGTACCTTCCTTAGGCTACCTTTTCCAGTGCAATGAGAACACTAGATAAAACCAAATTGTATGTGTTAACTTTCATTGAGCATACACAAGCTATGTTTTGCCTAGCTGGCCTCTTTGTAGTGTAATAAGCTGTGCTGGATGGATTCTAATTAGGTCTATAGCTGTCTTGTGGGTTCATTCTAAAATTATGTTACCCAACTTCAGTTTTCTGATTAAGCTCCAAACACAAAGGATGCCAGAATTCTGCCAAGCAGGATGCCAAGACACCAACAAGACCTTAAGCAGTGAGACTGTTGCATTGTGGGAACTCACAAGTTATGAGAAATGAGACAGTATGAGACATGTGAGACATCTGCAGCAAGGCTCTCAGTGTCACAATCTCATTTCCAAAAATTACTTTCTCATAGGAAGCATCACTATCAGAGCTCAAAAGGTGTAATTGAGTTGAGAACGTGTTGTGATTTCAAAGATGACTGAGTGTGATTTGATTTCTCCTCTTTGATTCTTTTCCCTTTCCCTTTCCATTTCTCATTCCCTTTCCATTTCTCTTTCTGTTTCCTATTCCCTTTACCTTCTTTCCCTTTCTCTGTTTCCTTTTCTGTTCCCTTCCTCTTTCCCTGTTCCCTTCCCTTCTGCTTCATTCCTCACCTCCCCTCCCTTCTCCTCTTCTCTTCTCATCTCTCCTCCTGAACAAAGTGTTCCTATTGTTCCTCCTAGTTTTCCTATTAGTGTTCCTAGTGCTCTTCCTAAGGGTGAAACCAGGCCATGAAAGATGCTATCTCAGCTTTCTGCTTGACACAGCATGGACAATTCAAAGGCCAATATTTCAAGCAGAAGCTGCTCAGTAATGTTATACGGCCACATACACAACCATTTGTGCTCCCACTCTGGAGCCACATCTTTGTTAACATGGGCTTTGATTCCTACATTATTTCCTATACACAATTATTTGTACAGAATTGTATATAAATATATAAATTAACACAATTTAGTTCTTAACCAAATTCTTTGGCTTTGACTACTGTAATTTCACTGAATCGATGATGAAGTGTAATTGTGTGAAGATACTAGCCTGATCATGAAATATCAGAAGACAAATAAATCAAACACAGTATTTCTCTAAGACACAATAAATAAAAATGTTGACTCAACATTTTCTGCATCTTAGGTGCAAAATGTTTTCTCCTAAGTTTATAGAAAAACTCAGATATACCAAGAAACTACCCCCCCCCTCTTTTAAGTGACAGAATGTATTAAACCTTCAGTTCTAAAGTCACATTTCAGTCGGTTGTATTAATCATATAATAGGTATCTTTACATGTCTTTCAAATAGATTGCAGCAGAATTATCTTGGCAGAAGATTACGTGTCCTCCTGGATCATCTCAAAAACATTTTCAGTATTCGTGTACCATCTTTTCCAAAAAAGTTCTTAATCCATGACGGAAATGACACATTGTTAGAAAAACTTCAATTTTTATCTTTGGAAAATAAAATGTTAAAATAAAGTTCAGATGCAGTTTCCATCTCTCTTGTTAAGAAAACTCGTCTGGTTAGAATAACCCAGGGTTTTTAAAAGTCATTTGAAAAAGGATAAAAAAAAGACATCAGAACTGGTAAAATAATATATTGTTAGACAGAAAGTCTCCTGAATGCTATCTTTTCAGAAGTTACAGAGTATGAATTTTGTGTCTTGTATTAGCAGAATGAGGAAAAACATCCCCAAACACCCTCGTTTTCTGCTTACAGAGAACCAAACACTGCTTACATATCCAGGAACATACATTTGTGTGTTTTGATTAAAATGGAGACCTGCCAAAGAAAAATTTATGTCTAGAGACTGAGAAAAATACCAGATTATATTTCCAACATCTGTAAACCACAGATTTGTAGCCAGCAAGGAGCTGGCTTGTTATATAAACTGCCTGTTAGCCTTAGAGAAAATAATAATTTGCAAAGTACAAGAAAAATAATAGCAAAAATGAGAGATTCACATAATGACAACTTCAAAACTAGCTTCACAAGACATGCCTTCTAGTAGAACTCTGGCAGATTTAATGCCATGACTTTGCCGTGGCAAAGAACAGGCATTTACTAGAGCAGAATTCACCCTAACTCTCCCCACCAGCTATTTTCTGTAAGACTTTGGTAGAAAAGAGAGTGAAAAGCCTCCTGACTGTACATGGTCTCCTCTAATTTCCCTCTTTACATAGCAATCAGTTCTGTGATTTTTTAGGCAAGCCTTGTGCCCTGTTAGACTTTCCAGACCTTGACGTTCCCTTGGCTAACAAGTCTGTAACCTGTAAAGCCAAATGAGACCTGAGAGCATACGAAGAGAGAGCAGTGGCTCCATCAGGCTTATATTAGAAACTGGCAGACAGATCCTGCTCTTCTTCATGCTTCTGTAAGAAACGTAGCTCCAGAGAGTTCACTCAAATTGCAGTGGTGTAAATCTAGATGAGAATTTGTTCCTCCATGACTGCAGCTTTAAACTTAATAGAATAGCAAAGATTGAGGGGTTAAAGTAATGAGTTCCTCAACAGTTCACCTCTTACTGCCAAGTATTCATTAAGCTTGTACTGGACATCTTAGTCACCTCTAAAGTCTCTGACTTTATGATGAGGATACAGTCAATCTTCTCTGTAATGTCCTCAAAACTTATATCTCTGAAATGTGCTTTCATTAGATTGCTCTACAAATCACCCCTTTTAGACCAATTCTAAATATGCTTTCTGAACTGTAGAGTGATTAGTGCTGAATGCAGTACTTTGGGTGAGGTCCTAATGAAATACACTGTATTTCCTTAACAATAATTGAGTTGAAGGCCTTAATATAAGGTTTTTTTATTATTAAAATAACTCTCATATCTCTCTCCAGGTCAATATGCTGTAGTACCTTCCCATTAAGCAGATATTATGTCCTTTTATTACATTCTCCGAGACTCATTATTCTGCATTTATCTGCATTGAATTTGCTATCTATTAGCTCAAGTACTTAAATGATCTAAATCCTTCCCTACCTGACTGTATTGTTTCTCACGGATGACCTTTCCTCCCAATTTAGTATCATCTGCACACCAGAAATTTTTAGTTTAAATAATATGCTCTGAGTCATTTAAGGTACTGAAAAAGCTGTGGTTCCAACACTGATCCCTGCAGTTGCTCTGACACAAGTAACTTTGCTGTGGCTTAAATGTGCCATCCACCAGCTGCAGTATTACAATATGGCATTCTAGCTTTGAACAAAAGATAAAGCTTTGCTGAATTTGTATCTAATTTTTATAAATTCTTTATAAATGTTCTGGCTTTCTTGAGAAAAGATGGTTAACATTTTGAAAAGGCTTCAGGCCATGCCTACAATATGGCTCCAAAAAACCCTTAATGTTTGCTAGGCACCATGTGACAACTGGGGAAGTGCACCATGCTCCAGGACAGGTGAACAGGAGACAATTCATCCACCTTTGCACAACACTATATTTAAGATGTACTGAAACCTTCATCGCACTGTTGCTTGAATGTAGCCATGCTGCTCCTGGAGATGAATTTGTAACTCATTTGAGTTTCTCTTTGAAAACCAGCTCAATGAAAGATAACCCCCACCCAGCTCCCTGCTGCACATGGTCATTGCTGGTTTGATAGGAAATACATATCACTCCTCTGCACAGGGCTGATGTGCCAGGTTAGCTACAGAAGGAATGTAAAGTTAGGGTGAAAGCAAGGATGCTGACAGTGCAGTAGATAATCTATGCAAACTACCTGTGAGGAGGACCATCTGAGATATTTAATGATGAGCAGCCTCTGGCTTCCCTGATGGTCAAAGGTGAAGATAGGCCCTTTCAGAAGGCACCTGTGGCATGGACATCCCTCACCCTGACTATATATGTTCCTAAATTTTCTGAATTAAGCAGTCAAACTAAAATCTAGGGAGACAGAATGTTTATCTTTTTTCAGTGTTGTTTAGGAGAGTTATTGTAGGATTGGAACTAGATGATCCTGAAGATCCCTTCCAACCCAAACTATTCTATGATTCTATGAGCATTGCATGCACGTTCCTAGTGTGCCTGTGAAGATGACAGGAAAACCAAGATTCTGTGAAAGACAGGGTTATCTATGACAACCTTATTTATCTATCTTGACCTCTGTTTTAATAGTTAGAGCTCTCTAGAAAGAGAGCTTGCCTAGGTGTCTCTACACTACAGTTTTCAGCAGAAAAATTATAAAATTTTCTGTGTTGTGCTTTGGCACACGTAAGTTCATCAAAATGGGTTAGAAGGTGTATTAATATCCAACTTTACAGATAGAAAATGGACACTTTGGAGGACTGGGTTTGAAGATCACTCAAAGATTTTTACCAAATGTCAGCACAGTCTTGCTCAGAAACCCACTCTGCTTCCCCAGGGATGTCAGATTCCTTCTTCCTGTGTGCTGACTTTCCTGCTCTGACCCACTCCCTCAAGCTCACTTCTTATGACTAACTTTCCTTAGCTTCCCTCTGCCTAAGGTTATTAACTTTAATTACTATATTTTGAGGGGAAAAGCTGTGCCTAAGATTTTTCTTACCCTTGAGTATGGGTTTCACCCACAGCAATGTGTGTTTGCCGTGACTGGGAGTTACAGCCCTCTCCAAGGACAGACAGTTGGAAATAAAACCAAGCTTTACATTTCACTTGAAAAGGAGGGGAAGGTGGTGCTGAGGAGAAAATCAACAAAAATACTTCAAGAGCTGTATTTTACTTTGGTAATTGAAATGTGTCTCAGCTCCAAAACTTAGTATATTTTTTTTTTCTTCCTGCTGAAAAATAGGTTGCTATAACTGAAGAGATTTTCTTCTTTTCTAACATCAGAAAAAAATCAATTCTATATGCACAATTTTAAGTTATTTAAATTCCATTGCCCCTAAAAGTGATTATTTTCTTTCCCTAAGAGCCATTTCAACAAATTTCATGCAGTCAAGGCAAGCTCAGCTACTTCTTTCTTTGGCTTTTTCACTTTGCTCTGTTCCCCTAGGATGTTCTACAATGATTATTTCTTTCTGTCTTTATTTTCTCTCTCCTTCTTTCCACCTTTTCTTCCTCCCTTTTTTACTACTCTTTTCCCTGAGGGATACTGAAGAAGTATTTCTGGAGAACTACTAAATGGAGTAAGGAAAAATCATCAGTACTTGATGGCAACACAGTACTAGGATGTTGGATTATCTATTATCTCACTTATGTAGCATGAACTGGCAAGGAAACATACGTGTTTGTTATTATACTAAATTAAAAGCTGATTCTACCTCTTTTGCACAAATGCTGACTGTTTTAGATGAAAGAAAAGACAAGAACTAAGAGGTCTCCTGGGACAGATCCTTAGAGCCTTTTGACATCTCAGTATTTCAAATATGTAGTGTTTTAAAAACGTTTGATCCTGAATTTATAAAGCTCTAGAGAATGCAATCTTCCATTAATTCACAACATAGGTCATAGATATCAGTGACAGTGCACTAGAATATTTCCAGATGAGGAGTGTCCACCCATACAGATGATATTTCATATTTTACATTCTCATTCTTCTCATGGGACTGTATGAAAGAGGATATATTTCATCCATAGTTTTGTGACACAGGCTCAGTCGGTTAGCAGGTTAATGAAAGTAGTATACTTATTTCATTTAAAGAACTCTGAAGTTATCTTATGGCAGCAGTTTTCAGGAGGTTAATCACCACTGGTACTTCTCACAGATATTCCACTGCAGCTACACTTCTTCCCTGCTGTAGTCACAGTCACTCATATCCACAACTCTGTAGCTCATCCTCTTTACCTCTCTTCCTTCTTTCATGTGGGAGGAGTTCAAACTGTTCAAATAAAAAAAAAAAAAAGTGCAAGGGCTGGAAACTTCAAAAAGAGCATTTCTGAGGTTTTTGCAGTTTTGGTAGGATTAGGTAAGGAAGCAGATCGATAAACAGACCAGTACATGGGGTTTAGTTTTTTCCTCTTACTCCTTAATTTTGCCTCTCAAATGTTTCTTTTATGTTGTTTTTTGGGGGGGGTTGTTTTGCTTTGTTTTGTTTTGTTTTGTTTTTCCTTGCATTTCAGTGAGGGTTTAGGTTCAAGATTCATCTGTCCTATCACCAGATTAAGTGAGGAAACAGATAGATTTTATACTCCTGGCAGTAACTGCTTTGCGTCTGCCATAGTAGGTGTCCATACTCACGTAGCCCTGCCATTCCCCAGTGAATTCAGAGGAGCAGCTACCAACATCTCAGTTGCAAAAGGAAGCAAAAGACCACAAGCATGACTATCTCAGTAGCTTCACTTATCTAACCTGAAAGCACAAATAATGAGAAATATTTTAAGAAAATGTAATTCAAACAACAATGGAAATACTATTAGGACAAATATTTTTTCTGCATTAAATATCTTCTGATTATCTTTTCCATCTCCAATGTTATTCAAAGTCATTAAATAAAATTTGTTAAAAATCATCACTTTTGTTAAAAAACATAGTTATTCTTTTTAGATGGAAAGCACCTTTTTAAAGAAATTACTCATAAGCAGAAAATCATTTATACTTGAGGAGAGGAAAAAAATCCCACAACTCTCAGTGACTAAATCTTAGTGCCAGAAGACAACAGCAGCTAACCTCTAGAGATTTAAAGATAAAGAAGAAAGTATATTCTTTTATAAAAAAGGTTATCAATATTTTCTTTCATCTTTAAATTTAAAAAAAAAAGACTAAACTGAAATTTGCTTGAAGTCAGTGAATCTGAAGATATTCATATTCAGAATGTGTCTTTCAAATAGTAGCATTTCCTGCTGGAAAGTAGTGAATGGGAAAGGAACCTGGGGGTCCTGATGGATAGGAGGATGACCATGAGCCAGCAATGTGCCCTTGTGGCCAAGAAGGCAAATGGCATCCTAGGGTGCATTAGAAGCGGTGTGGTTAGTAGGGCAAGAGAGGTTCTCCTCCCCCTCTACTCTGCCTTGGTGAGGCCGCATCTGGAATATTGCGTCCAGTTGTGGGCCCCTCAGTTCAAGAAGGACAGGGAATTGCTTGAAAGAGTCCAGCGCAGAGCCACAAAGATGATGAAGGGAGTGGAACATCTCCCTTATGAGGAGAGGCTGAGGGAGCTGGGTCTCTTTAGCTTGGAGGAGACTGAGGGGTGACCTCATCAGTGTTTACAAATATGTAAAGGGTGGTTGTCAGGATGATGGAGCTAGGCTGATATCCTAGTGATATCCTGTGACAGGAGGAGGGGCAATGGGTGTAAACTGGAGCATAGGAGCCTCCACGTTAACATCAGGAAGAACTTCTTTACTGTAAGAGTGACAGAGCACTGGAACAGGTTGCCCAGGGGAGTTGTGGAGTCTCCTACGTTGGAGATATTTAAGGCCCGCCTGGACAAGTTCCTGTGTGATGTGCTCTAGGTTACCCTGCTCGCAGGGGGTTGGACTAGATGCTCTTTTGAGGTCCCTTCCACCCTTGGGATTCTGTGATTCTGTGATTTTCCCTATGATAGTATATATGGAATAGTATGGACAGATAAGAGACCTGGACTCCTTAGCCTAAGGAAAGTTGTTCTTCCAGGACCTCTACCTGAGAAGCCCAAAATAGACCTGAAAGAAGTGTTTCCCTCTCCTCCAGATGAGCCGCTGTGTAGTTGTGCATGCATCACTTAAACGTTTAGAAGGAAGTCTGAATTAGCAGACCTTTTCATCAACCGTAGTCAACCGTAGTTCACCTCTGGGACACAGTTTGAATGATTATTTCATTGTCATCATATAATGGACAGCACTGCTATTATAGCTGGAAAGACAGCCAAAGGCTCAGCAAGCTTAACATGTCAGGATGCTATAAAGACTTAGCAATTTCAGTGATGAATTTCCATTAATACAAAATAAGTATCTAAGCACTCTGTTCAGTAAAAGCAGAGATGATGCTGAGAATTTCCTAAAATGACCCTAATTACCTGGATATCTTCCTTCTGACACCTTCAGCAGATAGGATGTCTCGGATGTCTAAGCAAGTTAAGTGTTTCCTTCCTAACTTAGTTTCCTGAATGTAGGTACTAAAATTCCACCAAAATGTCTCTTTAAATGCCTGGGTGGTTAGTTGAATGCCTGCTGAAGTATCTCAAAAAGACATTTAGGTGCTTAGACACAGCTGTAGCTGTCCTTAGACACTAAAATTTGGAGAGATGTATCTTGCTAATGAAGGAGAATGAGAAGACATATATCTGACACTGGATCCATTTAAATTTTACTTTTGGGAGGAGGGATTCTTTCTCTCTCTAAAATAAATTAATATCCTGCAATATATAAATAGGTGCAATGAATAATACTTGGTCATTGTCTTTATAACAAGTGTAGAAAGATCTCATTCAGATCTTTTCTGATGACTCATTTTAATAGACCTGATGTGATTTTAGTTGGTTGAGGTGTTGATTTTATTCCTCTTTTGAAGTATCTTTCTGCAGAGAATGGAAATCTTAATATAATCTGTGCTGAAATTAAGGAATAGCTCCTTTGAAGTTTTCTTTGTCCTTTGATTGATCTGTATCTGCAGATGTGGTATTCATGGACATGGTCTGATGGTGGACTTGGCTCCTGATGCTGATGACCTATTGGCAAAGGTGGATAAGGTCTTCTCCTTATGGGACTGTGGAGACATTAAAGAGTCCAAACTTTCAAGGAACAGTTGGATTCCTGAAAGCATATTCAGCACTTCAGCTGAAGCCTGGTGAAGCCTACATTATCACAGTGTCACTGAAGAATGTCTCTTACCTTGTGAAGCTTCCATGAAGATTTTATTACTTTGATATTACTTCACACCTTTGGTACGACACAAAGCAGGTGACTATCAAAATTTGTCTCCCATTTCCATCTTATATTTATTAATTGGTTTGATACTGCTCAGGACACATATCTCTGTAAAAGCACTAGTTTCAATATAGTCACTAGAAAAAATCTAGTAGACATTGACAAGCTTGGATCAGAATTTAAGATTCCCTGACAAAGAAAATCCTGTGTTCCTAAGTGTTGCGATATTAGAGCATTCCTGAGAACTGTCAGGATTCTGGCACTCAAGCAGTTAAGTCAGTCCACCACAGGCTGAGTTACCCACTAAGGCAAAACGTAAAATAAAATGCATTGAAATGCATCTCATCCGCAGTCTGTATTATTTATGGAGAGTGCCTGGGCATTCCAGTGGGTAATGCTTCTGTTGTTTGTTTAAGTAAAATAACTAATTTGTCTCTTTAATAAGAACATTATAGATATTCTGTGAATTTGTATGTCAGCAGCACTTCGAAAAGATGGTGTGTGCATAGACAGACTGACTGAGAATAAACTACTGAGAGCTTTACTCTGTAGCTAGAAAGATGAACCTGAGGGTAAAATATTTCAGAACTATTCTGACAACAATGCAAGTTTATGAAATGCTTGTGTTGGGATAAAAAAAGATTATAATAATACTCTGCACATGAATTGCACTTTTCACCTGGGAAACCTAAAGTATTTTTCAGACATCAGCACTCTCAAGAGGAAGGTCTTGTGTTATTCTACAGATGGATGAACCAAAGTACAGGGGCATCTATCACCTTTCCAGCTCCCTCTGGAGTAAAAAAGACTTTTCCACTGGGCAGTAAATGATGCCCTATGTTCTAAACTGATTTTTAAAAAGGAAGAAAGAGAAAGAAAGAGAGGTAGTGAAAGAGAGAAAATGTCTTTTAAAGTTTCAGTGAGCTATCAGAGTTGTGGATTGGTTTCAATTTAGCAATGCTTATTTTACTAGAAATGACTGGAAACTTTTGCAGGTTTTAACTTATTTTTACTGCTTGATCTCGTTTTTTTCTCAGCACGTAAAACAACTTGCAGCTTTTTCCTCAACTACTCTTCTTGGTTTTGTGAAAATAGTTTCTCTAATAAGTGATTTTTAACACTTATGTGTCAGCAAATCCAGGAATAGAAGTCCTAATGTCTCCTTAAGTTTCTCTCACCAAATGCTATAAATAAAAGCTACTTTGGATTTTATATTATTTTTAATGGAATTTTAATTAATTTCAAAAGGTACTGTATTTTTCTTTGGGAAAAAAAAAGAAACAGGCAGCAGCTATTCATTCTTCAGATTCAATCATTCTGCCAGTGGATTAGTAATATATCACTTTATCAGAAGAAGGCAACTATAGATTGTAAAATAAAATAATCCAGAAGATAAACTCGGTAAAAAATGTCATGCTTTGAACTCATATTTCATGAGGTAGTTCTGGAGGTTCCATTACCACAGACATTTAATCAGACTGAGTAACAAGTACTCTGATACTACTAACTCTTCACCTTGTTCCCATCTGCTTTCATGATTTGTTATAAAATTTGATTTATGGACAAAACTGCAGCCATGGAAGTCTGAAGATCAGAACTCCATTTTTTTTGTAATGTTTGAAATTTTGTTAGTCTGTTTGCTTTTACTTAGGAAAGATCTAGTACAATAATGCACAGGACAGCATCAGCATCAACTAGATCTTTGGCTTGGAGCTTCTCTAGAGGTAATGGATCCATAGGTACTGAAACAATTAAGCTAAGCAATACTATCATTCAAACACATCAGAGAATATGACTGGGAAAAATCATACTCTGCAAGAGAAGAAATTCTTTATCTTGATCTTACCAGTTCAGAAACTCCTTTTAGGTGGGTTCCTGGATTAAAACATGCTCTATGGGATCTGTCTGGTGTCACTCAGAAAGTCTTTTTGTCATGATTCCTGAGGAACAAAAATGTTTTCTAGGTTTGTTGCTTGATTAGAAGAGGGACCACACCTCTCTCTGAAGTCTCTCAGCCTGAAGTCATAAAGCAGGCTCTCACCTGCCAGTTCCCCTGATACCTTTTCACTTCCAAGAATGTACAGCATGTCTGTACTGTAGCCATGACTGAGAAAATATTTAGCAAATTGTGTTATGTCCTATCAATGTGCTGGAATACTGGAGCATAGACAGTACAGAGTATATTCTGTTAGACCAACAAATCAGGATGGTTCAAAATTGGGGGACACATGCTGTACAGGTGCTCAGTGAATGCAGAGGCATCACTAGAGCAGTTCAGAGGAGTTACTTATATTGCAGTTACTGTACTTACTTCCACAAAGGTGAAATGCCTAAAAGAAGAGTAAAAGTGTTAAGAATAATTACAAAATCATAGAATCTTAGAATCCCAGCCTGGTTTAGGTTGGAAAGGACCTTAAAGCTCATCCACTTCCAATCCCAGCCACGGGCAGGGACACCTTCCACTACACCAGATTGCTCCAAGCCCATTCCAATTTGGCCTTGAATACTGCCAAGGATGGGGCAGCCACAGCTTCTCTGGGCACTCTGTGCCAGTGCGTCAGCATCCTCAGAGGAAAGAATTTTTTCTAAAATCTAAATCTCTCCTCTATCAGTTCAAAGCCATTTAAAAATAATTTATTCTAACTATTCTTTGCAAGAATGTATGATGACGATGATACCTTAACACAGAGAAAGGTCACATGTGCCATAATAATGTAAGGATTTCACAAGCCAATGCATTTGCATGGAACTCCCTTTCTTAGGTTTGCGGCAGTACTTGCAGTCCTCTAAAGTTATAAACCTTATATAGGATTATGATGTTACCCACTATATTTAGATTTGAAATGAAGCCTGAGGTTTTAGTACAGCTATTTTGTGATTCTATTTGCAAGAGAAGCACATGGATGGTGTGTGACATGGTACCACATAAGCTGATGATATCCTGGGGGATATGGGCCATGGGTGATCCCCTTGGGGGCCTGGCAGCCACGGAGCATTGTGATGCACTGGCCAGGGAGCCAGGAACCTCCTTGGGGACACGGATGGGATGATGCCAGACTTGGATGTTGACCTGTGGGTGGGCCTGGCTTGGTGGAACCCATTCCAGGGTTGGGTAAGGCTGTAGAGACCAACTTCCAACAGTCTTGCTGGGGCAGGGACTGACAGCCCCCAGTGTGAGGTCCTGGATTATGGGGAGGGACATTAAGGGCCTCAGAATCCTGACAATGTGGATGATCCCTCTGTGGGTTGGGGATTTTCCAGACTGGGGTGAAACCTCTAAATCTTACTGAGAGATGTGGGGATCATCTATCCCTACTACACCTTAGTTTTGCAATCAGCGTGTGATGCTGTTTGTAACCCATTAAGTCTTTGCCTGAAGTTGAAAGAGAAAAGTTACACAGAAAGTGAGAATGTTTCAGAATCAGTATGTACCAATATATAACCATAGTTAAACTGCTTCATTTTCATGAGGTTTTACTTTGATTCATTTACCCACTTTTGATGCCAGTGAGGGAGAGCAAGAGTAGCTCCCTACTCTTCTCTCTCTGAAATTAAAAGGTAGTAAATTTTAAACCAATAAAAGCAAATGTTGTTTTGTTTTCTTTGCTTTTTTTTTTTAATGTAGCTGATAGTCAACCTGAATAATTCACTGTCAGACAAGGTCACTAAAGGCAACTGCAATATCAGGATTTTAGGAAAGGTCTGAGTAATTTTATGGCCAGTAATAACAGTTTTGCCATTACAGAAGCTAAAAATGTGCTTGAAAGGTCACCAGACTTCATACTTCAGGGTCTGGATGATCACTTGTGGGGTCAGGACAAAAATTCAGTATTGCAGTGTGGACACCCACACATACATATACATGTACACATTATTTTCAGAGTTACTCACTTATAGCTCTTAATAGGTGATGATGCTACCAGGAAAATGCAGTGTCTTAATTTTGAGCTGTTTAGTATTTATATTCATCTTGTAAGAGAAGGGCTTCCTATGGTTCTAGTTTTCATAGGAAGTTGCACTTGGATCCAACTTGGTCATTATATTCATCATGCATATTTTATAACAGTGGTTGAAATCCCCTTTTATATCAGAGTCCACCTGAGACAGTTGAAAATGGACATTACTTTGCTGGGTTTGGTCCTTCTTTTCTTCCATCTGGGGCAGCTGCTGACCTCTTGTTCCCTTGCCTGCATGAAAGATGCCCTGAGGAGCTTGTTAGCATGGAAGATCATGGTGTAGAGGCTTCTATTCTGACCTTGCAGACTCCAGTACAAGCACTGAAGAATTTTTCCGCTTGACATAGCACCTCACCAGTGAGGCCCACCATGCCAGCTAGGAACCATTTTGTTATTGTGCTGTTGGCAGATTGTACTTTTAACAGTGCATTTCTTGCCTTAAAGTTCGAAAGAAATCTGAGGTTTGAGCTGAGACAAATGAGTCTAAGCTTAATCTTGCCTAATGGAAAGCAAATGACTATTCAAGTGAGTCTGAAGCTTCAGTAGAATCTCTTATAACTGGAGATGTTCATGCCCAGCATGTGATCAAATTTCTTGTAGTTTACGAAGTAAAATCCATAATACAATGTTCTCACGTAATCAAATCTCCACAAAGTGCTTTGGACCATTTAAAGCTGATCAGATGACTCAGCTTGTATTTTGTGGAAGATAACTTAGACTTATTACTCACACCTAAATTCATTACTTTCTACATGGGCTATAGCTATAAGAATATGAAACTGTCAGACTTCAGGAAACTAGTTATGACTTCTTAGTATTGTGAGCTTCTTGAATACCTCAGACCTAGTTTATGTGATATTTTACTGGCTTCCTACAGAATATCAAGGCAAGTTTGAAAGTGAGATCCTCAGTCTAACTGATGTCTTCCATCCTGCTGAGAGGATGTTCGCTTTTGAGCCCAAGAAGCTGGGTCATTATCTATCACTTTCATACTGTGACTGGAAGCAAAAGGAGGGAGAAGTTTATATTTTTTTTTCAGATATTGATTAAAATTGAAGCATAAACATGACTGAAAAATAAAGGGAGGTAAATTGCAATTATAGACAAGGTGTCTTTTACCTATTCGTTTATCTACTCACTTATCAAAAGATGAGGATGTTTAAATAGAAAAATTCCAGTGCATAGTCATTGTTTCTCAGTCTCTAGACACCTTTGGACAGATGCATTTCTGACAGATGCACAGTATTGTAATTAGCATAAAGGCAACTCAGTCATGTTTAATAGCCTGTGATAAACAAAAACTTTATATAGACCATACAATCATCCCTTCTATCTTTATACTGTGGCTTGTCCATGATTTTAATCTATTATTTCCAAGTTCATAGCAACCTTTTTAAGCTAATTTTTCTTCACATACATACATGCATAGCATCGTAGATATTCAACAGAAAGTGAATATTTTGCAACGGTGAAGAAAAGACGAAACAACAAAAAACCCAGTGCAGATACAGCCTCCTCAGATCATTTCACATTCTCAAAGAACGTGCTCAGGAGAGAGCACAAGGAAAGAAATGTAGCATAGCAATCTGTGTAGGAAGGAATGGAATAACAATAAAAAGTCTGTTAAAAAACTGGGGGAGCCTAAGAACACACAAAAGACTCTAAAATGACTGAGTAAGATACTATCCTTTCTTGTTTTATTTCATTTGAAAGTAAGGTGTATTTATTACATCGGTGAGTCTGCAATATATTCCTTTGGACTGATTCACAGGTTGCATTTTACCGTATGTAGAAAGCAAACTTACAGGAAAAAAATGACCTTCTGCCTACTCTATTTTCCTGTGATATATCTGAGAATAAGATTAGCTGAAACATCAGAGGCATAATATCTTGGAAAGTAAAGGTGCTTTTTCTCAATACGCAGGTATTGCTGGATGGGCTAGGTCTGACTAAACATAGTGGAGAATCAACAGCTGAATGAGACTTCCTTAGCCCTCTTTATAGTAAGTGGAGAGAAAATGGAACAAGGAGAGCATTGTTGCTCCCTTCCTAAATTCAGTGTTTCTCACAGATAACTTTTTCTTTTTTTTTTTTTTAATGATTCAGCCATATCCATTATCTATCTATATGTCTGCAGTTGGTTTAATCACATTTGAAATGCATGTTCATTTTCTGCACTGAATATCATGTTTTCTGTGTCCATCTATCAGATATGTGTGCTGGCATCCCCTCTCTGTCCATCAGTAACACCTTTTTGTGCAACTGGTTGGTTTAATCCAAATTTAACAGAAAAATAAAGGTTTCAAAGACATTCTGTCACATGCTGCTACAATGCAGTTTATTCTGGAAAAGCATACAATTTGAAAAGACACTGTTGTCATACTCCCCATAGTGAATCCTTCAGATGCTCATACTTTATTAGACATCAGAGAATTCACAGGGTGAAGGTGAGAGAGAAAGAAAGAAGATGAGCTGAAAGCAGATATCTATTAGCTCTGATACTCTCTGAACTAGTTATTTAAGTATTGTGATTATCTTTGACCAGGGTTTAAATGTGGAGTATCTATGCCCTTAGAAAAGGATCTGCCAAACTCATAATTGATACAGATCAAATTTTCAAAGGTCCAGTTTCAAAAGACAATGGCCTACAGAGAATTCCTAAAGAGAATTTTAAGTTTAGAAGTGGTGTCTTGTCAATATCGCAGCACTGATAAACAGGAACTACTTTTTATTACGTATAATTTCTATATCCAGAAAACTTAATTCTCCAGGACATTCTATCTATCTGACATGGTTTTGCTGTGCAGTGTGGTGTAAGAATGCAGAAGAGCAGCAATTGTCTTTTCACTTAAAAAAAAAAAAAGAGGGAAAAATTATGAGACATGACATAAAATATTTCCTGTGTTTTCTTAGATGTTCTTATGAAAAGAAAATACAACCTGAAATAAAGCCCTCTGTTGTGTGTTCCTCTATGAAATGTATGTGTATCTGTCATATGCCATCAGGTGAACTACCTTGCTGCATAACTTGTCCCTTAGACCTTAAAGAATACATTCGATGTGTTACGTATCGAAATTTATTACACCAAAATGAGGATCCAGCTCAAAAATATAACATTCTTTGAGCCTTTTCAAGGAAAATGCTACAGTCTAAGTTGCAATCAAATGTCTCTGGGGGATTAGGCAGACAACATTTTAATTTATCCATTCCAGAATTCGGTGCCAAAAGCGCTACAAAGATGAAAATAAAGAAACCGCCAACTGTGCATTTTTGTTGTTGGAGCTGCTGCGGCAGCAGTCTCAGAAAAAGGAGGGAACTGCTGTGTTACCTCTATCCCATACATACTGAAAGCCCATAAGAAGCTATATTCTCACATCCTTTTGCCAAATAACTGGATAGCAGCTGAAATCCACCAAGTGCAGCTTTGTACAGAGAAAAGAAGAAAAAGAAAAAGAGAAAAAATAACAGATGTTTGGAATAGTGACTGTACTGCAGATTACTCTAGTTAGGGGGGGCTAAAGAATGGAGCTAGTTATTTTTGGAGTGCCTTGCAAGAAGTAAATAATGATGTGGCTGTTGGCAAATAACTGCATGGAGTTCTATATTTGTACATGCTTCTTTCTTCTTTGTAGGAACAGGTTGATTTTTTTGCAAATGCAGTGTTAAAGTTCGAATCGTAAAATGCATTTGGAATCCACTTTTAACCAGTTTTGCTGAGATGAGCAAAGGTGTCCTTGTTGGATCCTAGCAGCTGTTAAAAGACTGAAACCCTTACTTGCCATCATCAATGATCCGGTTGTGGTCTTTGCAGTTTTTGTCATTAGGTCCTCTACAAAATAGGATAGGTGTGCTCCCATTTTGCTCAGATGATACATCACGCTGACACAACATTCATTTTGCACTTGCATTATTGATGTAAATCTAAAAGAGCTGGAGCCATGGTCATTAAGA
The DNA here is from genome assembly GCF_012275295.1 of Melopsittacus undulatus. Classification (NCBI taxonomy): domain Eukaryota; kingdom Metazoa; phylum Chordata; class Aves; order Psittaciformes; family Psittaculidae; genus Melopsittacus; species Melopsittacus undulatus. Next base: position 6,643,783 of record NC_047557.1, read on the forward strand.
TGGTCAAGAGTATGATAAAATTTATTTTGGGTGATGGCAAGGTATTTGGAAGCTACTGAGACAGCTGGCTTGTTATCTCTCTTTGGACTAGCCTTACTATGCTTAATGAATGGTAAGCCTGTTGTTAAGGAGACACAAAATTGGTTATGCAGCTTATTCAGTGCACCACAGTAGCATCTTTCCACATGGGGAAACACACAATTACAGTAAAAATGACCATGATTAGCAACTTTAAGCAGGAAGCACAGTTTGCATACAAATATATTTTCTTATGTCTGGTTTTGAAGGCCACATTTAACAAAGCACTTGGACATACCTGTGACTTCAAGTAAAGAAGCAATTCTCTTGATTGTGTCCAGTAATATTCCTGGAGCTCTTCATTGGTTGGATGATCCTCTGGAGATCAGAATTTCCGTCTGATGCCAGTGAATTCAGGAATCTGGTTGTCTGCAAGTCATTTCTCTCTTAAACTAGTCAGCTGAACTTTTGCCAAAGAAGCCATAAGGTTTATCACTACAATTCCATGATCCTATAAATCTTTTTAGTAATTAGGCAGGAATTAACTAACTATGGTATATCAATATTTGCATGTGTTATCTATCATCTCCTTCCTACAATATTCATTACTGTTCCAGAATATTAAATTTTTGTAGTCTCATTGAAATACATTTTTTTGCAAGATGGTGTTCTTTAAAAAATATTGAGTCACTACTGGATGTTCAGTTCCTGCATCTCAGATGAAAAGTGTGTATGTGTGGTATGTGTATGTATACCTATTTTCATACACACGTTTATGTATATAAATATAAAAATGTTCTAAAGCAGAGCAAAACTAAAAAACCTCAACAAACTCAATAACTTAAAAAATGCTGAGCGATGAAAATGACTGAAATAAAATGAAACTTGAAAAAGTGCAAGCAGCTGCCATGAGTGTTCTGCAATAATTCCTATATTTTATTGTTCTGTTTTGTTTTCTAGATAATTAGTTGGTGGCAAAGGAATAATCATGTTGCATGAAACATTGTGAATTTAATTTCACAATGAAAGCTGTACACTGTATCTACTGTAAGTATAAAGGACAAACAAAGTCTGTTAAAGGGCCAGACACAAAAGAAATTTTATGCTGAGAATACACTGTTTTATTTCTTTTCTGTCACAATGTTGGTCAAAGTTTTGCAGTTTCAAACACAGCAGTGCAAAATCTTTATTTCTGTTTATTTAAATGTTCGGTTTAAAGCTCTGTCTAACATTGCTTTGATGAGTGAAATGATGAGGGAATGAACTATCATTCTGAAGGAAATGTATTTCAGTAGAACTCATGATTGTGTAATACGTACTCTTACAGCTTTCACTAGGACTGTTCCCCTGAGTGTTGAAGCTAAATTCTTGTTCACATTCCCAGGTTCAGACCCTTCACTGTTCTGAAGGAGTGAATAGCACCCTGCTGATGGAAAAGAACTAGGAGAGAAAAGAAGAAAGGAAAGAAAGGAAAGAGAACCACATGAGTCCTAGATGATAACAGTTAAGCTGAATTTTCATATTCCATTCTTTTACTATGAATGGCTTCAACAGTAACTATATCCTTTCTTTCTATCTTGATGTCACCAGCATTTTAAATAACACCTATCAGCAGGCCTTTCATAGTGAGCTCTACAAAGAAAGTACTTTCAATATTGTGCGAAAATCCCACCAGCTTCTGAAACACATTTGTTTTGTTAAGTGATGATGTATGCACAGGCGATAAGGATCTCACACCCAGGAAGGCAGCTTCAGCAGACAGTTGTCATGGTGCTATTTTCTATGGACAGCTTGCTTGTTCAAGTGAAAATGTCATGTCTCTGTGGTTTTAAGGAAGGGCAGGGGGCATGTGTCTGACCAATATACTATAGTGTGGTGGAAGTCTCATTTGCCTGAAGCCTGAGATGCATGCTGTTAACTCTTCAAATGTCACTGCAGCCTCCAAGAGGTAGGTAAATTTCATTGTGTTTACTGTGTACACTCTAGAGTAGAGCCTTCTCTGTTTGCAGAATATGGGTGGTTTCCTTAGGCTGGTCAGTTTCTTACCTAGCCAAGGGACTTTATGTTAATTCCATTCTTAAATAAAAAGAAAGGCTAAGAAAATGCTTGCAAAAGTATAGTTTGTAATGCTTTATTCCAATTCTACTCATAATCACATTCTGGCCTAATTTGGTTTTATACATAAATGTAAGCTCTGTTAAAGCAGAGCTGTCACCAGCTGCAGGATTCACAGTGTTGGGTCCCAAAAGCAGTACCTCTTTTCAGACATTTTTTGCTCAAATTGGCTGACTCATCCAATGTAAATCCAGGATTTTTTTTCCTCTGACTTAAAGGTAGTCAGTGCAATGAAAATGATCTACCAAGTTCAACAGCTTTGAAAGATTAGATTACCAGATTGTGATCTTTGTTACACAAACTTTCCTGCATAATCTGAATAGATCCATACCAGTAGGAAAGACAATGTAGAATCATAGAATCGCAGAACAGTTTGGGTTGGAAGGGACCTTGAAGCTCATCTAGATCCAATTCCCTGCCATAGGCTGGGACAACTTCCAGTAGACCTCAAAGCCCCCTTCAACTTGGCATTGAACACTGCCTTGAATGATGGCCTTGAACAATGGGGCAGCCGCAACTTCTCTGGGCACTCTGTGTGAGGGCCTGATCACCCACATAGTGAGGAATTTCTTTCTAATATCTAATCTAAGTCTCTGCTTAGATTAGAAGTGTCAGCTTAAATCCATTCCCCCTTGTCACTACATGCCCTTATAGAATGCCCCTCTCCAGATTTCTTGTAGGCACCCCTTTAGGCACTGGAAGCTGCTCAAATGTCTCCCCAGAGCCTTCTCCAGGCTGAAGAAGCCCAGCTCTCCCAGCCTGCCTCCAGAGTGATAAGTGCACTGATTGTTTTGGTGACCCTTCTCTGGACCTGCTCCAACACTTCCATGTCAATCTTTTCCAGGGGACCCCACAGCTGAAATATGAAATAGTATTTAGATACTTACCAATGCAAAGAAGTGTCATGTGTTTTTCAAAACACTAGAGAACAGACAGGTTCAAATCAACAGTTAGACATTTGATCATGTTGGAAACTCTCAGCAAACTCTACTTGTTTTAGACACCTAGATCATTGCCATATCTGCCCTGAAACTCCAGAAGCACAGAACTTGATGGATTTCTACTGAATTTTGCAGAATCAAGCTAATTCCTACCCAGAACAAAGTTGCCCCTTTCTCTCACAGATTAGTACTTTAAGTGCAGGTTTTTTATCGTAATTATGTATATAAAAATGCTTGGCTTACATCCCTTCTTTGAGCATTATACAGCTCTTCCTATTAAAACAAATAATTGATACATCTAACTGGTTTCAGCAGGGAAGAAAGGAGTAGGTGGTCTCATTAGGAACCCTTGTTTCACAAGAAAACGTTTCTCATTGTCTTTACCCAGTGATATAAATGACCTTTGCCATGGAATTAATGAATGTATAAATCTTTCATAATATATTTTAATGTCCTGCTGGTAGTAATCTTTATTGCTAAACAAAACAAAACACAAGAGTTGCAAACAAGAAATCTATTATTAAAAGCATATGATGCCTGCACTTTTATGAACTATTTGATTTTTTCTATAATTCTCCATGTCTTATGCAGTAATAGAAACTCTTGTTTTCTCTTTTCTTCTAACTATCCAAATAGCAGTCTGTCTCCTTGTGTCATACAGTGTTACATCTCAAAATGAAGACATTATACTGACCTTTCACCCAGATGTGTCTGCCAAGTAACACCCCCCAATAAAACCACTAACTTCCACAGTTCTGTCTTGAAAAGTTGCATGAGTTGTATGTTCTTGAGCATTTTATTTTATGAAATTTTTCAGTCTGCATATCTAATGTGCAGAAACAAAGTACTGACCTGGCTAGGATTCCTGGAGGACTCTGATCTACAGGTCTATACTCTGGGTAAAGCTAGCAGGCTTACAGCAACAGTGTTGCCTCATCCCTTATTTACTGCAACATTCAAGCAAGAAATTAGTGGTCTTAAATGAAAACATGTTTTTTTGTTTTGTTTTTTTGTTTGTTTTTTATTTTTTTTTAATCTGACTTAATTTAAGCCTATACCTCTAATCTTCTTGGTGAGTTGATTCTTTGTTCTTTTTCTTTTCAGTCATGCTGTGCCACAATGTCAAAAGACAGATTTGTTGGGTCAGAGACAGTGTCTTTACAATGTAAAATTTAGGATACTTGGGTAGAATGATCTGGATTCTGATTATTGCATAAAGGTCTATTTATCTAAATATTAATAGCCTGCTGTTTATCTGTGTGCTATACCAAATTCATTAGGCACAACATGAGAAGAGAGTTAGTACTCAGGCTGGCATTGAGTGCTCTCAATGCATATAACAGAGAAACCTGAATCTCAGTTCTTGAGTACACAGAACCATCCAAAGGGAAAAGCTGAACACAATGTGGAGTCTGCAGTCTCTTTTTTCAGTTTCTGTGGTGAGTAGTTATGGAACACATTGCCTGTTACAGCCAGAACTCCTGCCCTGAAAAAGAGTCAGGAACCCAAGAAGGAGAAGATGCAACTGCACAACCCTTATGGAATAACTTCACAGGGATTCAAGTTTAATTCCAATGATGTGATATGAAAATTAACCTTAACTGAGCACTTGTAAATTAAGCCAAGATTAGCAGAAAGACGTAGCAAACCCTTTTCCCTTCTAAATCAGTCACAGGTGAACTCTACCTGCTCTGCCTTATCAATATTGCTGTTCAGGTCCCTTTGTGTCAAGGGAAGTATAAATATCATTTTCCTAATTCTCAAGGTATACATGAACTATTTTAGATGGGGAGTAGGTAAGACAGGGAAAGTATCTTCTCATGCCTTTGAAGTTTTGTCATTGAGGAGCAGACAATTTATACATTATAAACTGAGAGAACAACTGTTACTCTTTAGCAATATTAGCCTGTATTTGGAATACTTACCTCGTAGGGGTTAATTTACAATTCAGAGCACCTGTAGTTTATTAATTATTTTGTTATTTATTTATGTGAAGTGTTGTTGGCTTTTCTATATAAATACCTTGTTTTCACCTCAAACTTTTTTTCATTTTAATCATCCCTTCTGCCTGTTCAATGATCCTCTATTGGAAGATTAAGCAAAATACTTAGAATTCAACATATTCAACTATCTTGTCTCTACCCAATCTTGCTGCATATGATACTCTTCCTACATTTGCTGATCTCTTTTTTATTTATGTGACTGAAGAGCTTTTTTGTTATTTGTTTTAATATACTTTGAAAGGCCTAAGTCAGCTTGGCTGCTGGCAATTCTTGCATTATTTCTACACTTCGTGACCTCTAAGGTGTACCTTTATTTGCTGATCAATCTTTTTTTTCCCTCGATTTCTCGTAGGCTTTATGCTTACTCTTAATGTCCTTTTCGAGGTGGCTATACATCCAAATACATTTAGAAACCTTTCCTGAAAGTTCTGTTCTCACTTGCTTGATGTGCAAGTTTCAGATAACTTTTCACTGCTGACTTAGAGAGTTTGGAGGAATCTGTGATGCTGCAAGCCCCTGAACTCTTTGCTTCCATTGACTTCACTTGCTTGTTCATGTAATTTGTCAAAGCTTTCCCTTCTGAAATTGAGTAACCCAGCTGAAGACCTGCTGTTGCTTATTTTCAATTTAATTCATATTCAATCAATCTATGACTGACGACTTCAAGGGTATTTCAGTATGATTATTATTTTTAGTAAGTGCAAAGGATTAGAGAAGTTTTGGCATGCTAGTTGAAGCGGGATCAGTAATTCCAGTTGGGCATTTGGAAATAATTGTCATGTCCCTTAAGCCTGTGGAGATCAACACTACTTCATATGTTTGTCAAACATTTTTTATTTGTGGAAATCACTGAAATTATTGTGAAAATGCCACAAAGTCTTGGCATGTAAATGATAACTATGTGTTTATAATACTTCTGGTTAATTATAAATAGATACAGAGAATGTTGCTTCTAGGATGATTTGGGTCTTCCATTTGTGATTTGCAGTTACATTTTACATGTGTGTATTCAATGAAATGAGAATAAATGGGGTTTAATGAAAACTCACGTAAGGCAATTGTGCAAGAATTCAGAGCCGCTACAATGCCTAACCTTGCACTACATTACATATATGTAAGTCTCTGCCTTGTAATTTTCGCTCATGATTTTCTGTGGTTATGTTATACATGGTATAACATTTCTGGCATGTTGTGAAGAGGGAAGGACTGCAACATAGAATTATAGAATGATTTGCATTGGAAAGGACCTAAAAATTATCTAGTCCAAGCCCCTTTTTCTGGCAGGGACAAACTTGAGAACTATTACAGTCTTATGGCTCTGTGCTTACATTGTGTTTCTATTGTAAAGGAAGTCTGTGGCAGCTGTCCATCACTCATGTTGCACACATAGAGCTCAGTTCTGGAGGACCTTCACAGAATCACAGAATCCCAAGGGTTGGAAGGGACCTCAAAAGATCATCTAGTCCAACCCCCTGCAAGAGCAGGGAAACCTAGAGTACATCACACAGGAACTTGTCCAGGCGGGCCTTGAATATCTCCAACATAGGAGACTCCACAACCCCCCTGGGCAACCTGTTCCAGTGCTCTGTCACTCTCACAGTAAAGGAGTTCTTCCTGATGTTAATGTGGAACCTCCTATGCTCCAGTTTATACCCATTGCCCCTCCTCCTGTCACAGGATATCACTGAAAAAAGCCTAGCTCCATCATCCTGACACCCACCCTTTACATATTTGTAAACACTGATGAGTCAGTTTCCTCTTCTCCAAGCTAAGGAGACCCAGCTCCCTCAGCCTCTCCTCATAAGGGAGGTGTTCCACTCCTTTAATCATCTTTGTGGCTCTGCACTGGACTCTTTCAAGCAATTCCCTGTCCTTCTTGAACTGAGGGGCCCAGACCTGGACGCAATATTCCATATGCGGCCTCACCAAGGCAGAGTAGAGGGGGAGGAGAACCTCTCTTGCCCTACTAACCACACCCTTTCTAATGCACCCTAGGATTGCCTTCTTGGCCACAAGGGCACATTGCTGGCTCATGGTCATCCTCCTATCCACCAGGACCCCAGGTTCCTTTCCCCTGCACTACTTTCCTGCAGGTCAACCCCTAACCTGTTGTTCTTCCCCAGATGCAAGACTCTACACTTGCCCTTGTTGAATTTCATCAAGTTTCTCCCCGCCCAACTCTCCAGCCTGTCCAGGTCTGGCTGAATGGCAACACAGCCTTCTGGTGTGTCAGCCACTCCTCCCAGTTTAGTGTCATCAGCGAACTTGCTGAGGGTACACTCAGTTCCCTCATCCAGGTTGTTGATGAAAATATTAAACAGCACTGGTCCCAGCACTGACCCCTGAGGGACTCCACTAGTCACAGACCTCCAGCTAGATTCTGTGCCATTGACCACAACTCTCTGCCTTCTTCCTTTCAACCAGTTCTTGATCCAAGAGGTAAGCTTCAGATGGTATCCTGTTGTGTGGCTTCAGCTTTCATTGCATGGAGAGGGAAACAGTTTCACCTGCATCAGCTGGGCTCTAGATTTTGGTTCTGTAATACTCCCACTATAGAAGAAAGGCAAATTCACAATAAAAATAATGTCTCCCTTGCACTAAATCAATAATAAAGTCACACTCTGTGGGTTTGCCCTCCCAGTCAAATTCTTCAGTAAGATGGGATTTCACCTGGCTGCTGCGATTTTCATTGCACAACTGAGACAAACATCTGAAATTCTTGTTAATTGTCTGTGAAAGGCAATCATGCATCTTGTCCTAACATTGATATTTAACAAAAACCTGGTCAGTAATGCTCAAACTGCCTGTTTCATCTTATTTACTGTAGACAGGACCTAGAATGACTGGTTCTCATAGTGATATGTACTTTATAGTCATCTCAAATTAGATGCCATGGGCCTTTCTTTTCACTTTTGACTTATCTTACTTATATCATCAGTTTCCTGCTATGCTCATGTGCACTTACATCTCTAGCTCTAGGAAGCATTCTAACTTTATTTAACTATTTGAACATAAAACATACCATGAAACTTCTGCAGAAAGTTTCTGCAGAAGTCACCTTGGCTGTTATCACATCTATTAGTATTTTGGGCACCATTTGTGTTTTTATTTTCTTGTTCATGCTTTTAAAGACTCTTCTTTGGTTTCAGCCTATTTTTAAGCTTATGGTTCAACATTTTATAATTTGGTTGAGTAGTTGGGCTTATCTTGAAGTTGCAAGGTTGCTGTTTACTGACTGCATGGTGCTGCAGACACAGCTTTGCAACCCAAAAACCAGAAGCAAATAGACTGTTTAGCCACAGACAGAAATGAATATTCACTTACCTGCAAGACAAAAAGAATTTATTCTTTTCTTACCAAGGAACAGGTTGAAGGTGCGATGTTGGGTCCCTGTTAGCATTTGAATGCAGTTTTGTTCATTAAGAAGCCTGTGCAATAGAAGGTCTGTTACTGGGCCACCTTGCATACTGTTAATGTTTTCCATTTGTATGACAATAAATCAGACCACAAGTGAAATTTTACCACTTTTAAGGGGCTTTAAAAATGAAAAAAAAAAAAAGCTTCAAAGAAATTGGAATGATGGAGTCTTCCAAATAGCATTTCCTCTCACTACAGATCAACTCTCTTCAGACCTTGTGCAGCTGGAAAATATTTGTGGGGAGCTAAGAATGAAATTGTATATCACAGAAATCAGCCTTTAAATGTGGAGGTTTTTTGAGTGCTGTCTCCAAGTTCTTAGTGTTTTTCCTGTCCAGGGAAAGGAAGCAAAACAATTTTAATTGATCCCAAAGCAATCAAGGGATTAGTCAAGCACTGACACAGTAGAGAAGGTATTTTAACACTGGTGGTTCAACAAGCCTCCTCTGAAGTAATCATATCTGTCAGAATAGAGGCATTAGTATAAATAAAGGTAAAATCTCTTACTCCAACAAATGGGGGGGGGAGGAGGGTGTTTATAAAAAATGTGGGAGAGAAATTGGAAGACTAGAAAAAGCAAATAAACAAATGAACAAAGAAGATATATAATTTGACTAAAATTAGTATATTAGGTAGTGGTTTCAATTTGGAGAACTCATTTATTCATTGACATCTCTACTAAAATGCATGCATTTAGGCAGTATGGAAAATTGCCTTGGGTGGGCCAAAATAAAATTTTATTCTTTTCAGGTCACTCTTATCTTCTTGCACCATCAGCATCACATCTTCATGAACATTACAACTTCAGTGACTCAGTATGTATATTTACCACTGAATCAACAATTAACTAAACTTTTCCTTTCTTTTCTGATTCATTCCCTATCATTTTGCTCTTTTTTATTGTGTATTTTTGTGGCTTTCTGTTACTTTTTCACCTGAATCTGAGATCTACTGTACTGCACGGTTATCAGCATGATGAGAGGAGACAGCCTGTCTAGCTCTGCCCAGTCTTAAAAAGACTGGTAAGGAAAATGGGCCTGACTAGATAAGCCACATGACACCCCAAACCTGGGAAGTGAGCCAGGGTCCAGAGCAACATCTGCTGCGGCCAGGCTGCCAGCCCAAAGCATCCATCCGTGACTGACCAGTCGCCTTGGATCCTGAGAACATCAGCATTATTTCCCCTACCTTTACCATCCTGTCTTCTTTTCTCCACTGATGTCTAGTGTTTTGACAAAGGCAAGGGAAATGACCAAATTTGCAACTCAAAATTAAATGTAAAAACCAACCCTTTACTCTTCACCAGCAAAGAGTACTTGACAAAATAAGAGACTGTAATATTGTCCTTTATTCTAACTAAAGGAATCTGGCACATTTTTAGGGTGCATGTTTTTCATATCCACTCAATTCTGGTATAAGATTTGGTTTTGGGGGTTTTGCTTGTTTGTTTGTTTGTTGTTTTGTTTTGTTTGGGTATTTTGTTTTGGTTTTTTAATGTTTGTAGTTAATTAATCCTGAATAGGACAGATGTAGCATGGATTACAATAAGAAGATTGTCTCAATGTGGCTTTGAAAACAACATTGTCTATAGGTGTATTATCTGCTATAGTAAGTAGTACCAGTATAGGAGATTTAAAGCCCTTTTTTCCAACTGGTAAATAAATACTTGCTATTCAGAGTATACGTAAAATTTGGGATGATTTTTTTTAACGCATTTTCCATCCGCTGCAATCCATAAGTCATGCTTGGCTGTTTCTGTGACAGAAGCATCTTAAGATATTTTTCTCTCTTGGGCTAATTTATTCTATCTAAACTAGAAAAATATAAGAAGCCATCTCAAACTTCTCTCCTCTGTCATTGGTTCTCATGAAAAAAATACGTAAACTGGGTTTTGTTGCTGGGGGAATTCATGCAGACGATATGTGTGGGGAAAAAGGAAGATGGAATGTGAGTGGGAGTGGAATAATTTAATTGTGACTTTGATCCATTGAGGATTTCCCTATATATCAGCAGATTGGTTCAGAATACCACTCTTCATGTGTTGATGTTATATAAGATGGAGTTCATGCTTGGAGTTCACCTGGTTGTGCACTGTCCTCCTCCCTGCCTAGTTTAAATAAACTTTAAATAAACTTAAACATCCACGGCAAGGAGGAGAAGCCGTGGATGAAGCCACACCACTCTTCAGTGTGGACAAGCAAGGCTACAGGACTGTGGAACAAACCACAGAGATTGCTTCCACCATTGCATGGACTCAGCCCTACCATCCAGTCAGGCTGCCTGCCAAGACAAGAAGGACCAAGGAGGGAGAACTGTCACTCTGATACGATGTCAATCAAGAAGCACCTTGAGGAGAGTCCAAGTAAGATGTGGATCCATTCCTGATAGCACTTGAAAGCTTGATCAAAGATGCCCTGAAGCCAGTATAAACACAGAAATTGTTTGCAGGGGATGCTTGAAGCAGCATGAACTCACCACACTGAGATAAATGGGGTTGAATCAGTTACAGGATCTTGAGGGGGTGAGAGGGGGGACTCCTAAGGGCCTGGCAAGTATTAAGAGTAATCAAAAAGGAGGGGACAAGAGAGCAGGAGCTCGATGGCAGATGTTTGCTTGCTCTAAAGAATAAAAGTAGCAATCACAAAAATCGATAGTGAGCCTTATTAAAGGTGAGCTAGGTGCTTTCACTCTGAGGTTTTGTTTGGTTGTATTAGGCCTAGATACCTCAAAGGTCAGGCATTTCAGACCCAGAATCTCTAGATATTCCCTTCTTGTATTGCAAAGCATTCCCTCCAGAAATCTGACACTGTTTCAGATGTACTTTATAGTTCTGAGTCGGGGATGAGAAAGCAAGAAGAGAGGGAAAGAAGAGGGGAAGGAAAAGCGCAAGAAAAGGAAAGAAAGAAAGAAGAGAAAGAGATCAGAGATTAAAAGGAACAAAAGTAGCAGGTAAGGAGTCAGGGAGGGAAGGAAGAAAGTGAAGAAGGCAAGGGTGTCCTTGTTCCATGGCGGTATATGTATCCTTATTTTCGATTTTTAGATTCTTTCAATTTTTCTCTCAGACCATGTGCTCCTGAACAACCTGTACAATTTCCCTAAGGTAAAAACCTCGTCTTAGAAAGCTGCAGCAAATATTATCCCAGGGTCTCAAAAATGCCAATAAGAGAACAAATAATATTTGTTCATAATAGTGTTCAGTGCAAACCATGACTGATTAGTGTTATGTGTGACATCAACAGAGACAGTAATCAAGGTTACTTTAGCATTGATTTTTTACAGAGGTGAAGCCTTTTTGATGTATTACTCCATCAACACCTTCAGAGCCAAACTTTGCACATGAAATTAATCCCAATTAATTAGAACATTTGTAGATAGTGCTGGGCTCTTTTATGTTGTAAAATAAATATTAATTCAGTGGCATTTTTTTCACCTTGTGCAGCTTGTGTGGCAAGGAAAGGAAAAAGAACCCTATTGATCAGTACACTGAAATATGTTAGAAAGTTTCGGCACCAGAGGTGGTCTGAGAGGCTGTTTGCTTTCAATCAGCTCAAGGCCTAAACGAGAAATTCAGGATCCAAATTGTATTGACTTTGCTGATACATGTAGTCGTGGAAAAAGTATTGTTTCCAATAAATGAAAGGGGGTAAAGTTACCCTTGAGCTTTTTACAAAATAGACATAAAACAGTGCACTGTGGCACTGCCCTATAGGGAAGATGTGTCCCAAGGGCCATGGTCAGATGTATCTTTGCAATTCAGAGACATATTTGTTCAGGAACTTCTTCTGGTATTAGTGCTTGTTTTTGTTAGCTGGTGTGAGCCAGTGTAACTTATGTTGGGCTGTTTTCAACTGATCTTCTCTGAAAGGGAAAGAAGCCACATGGAACGCCACTACTCCTTCAGCAGTTCACCACAGATCCTTTTTTGCTTGTGTGGTACCATTATCTTCTGATTTACAGAGTCTGGAACTCTAATTCTGATTCCCAGAAGAACATGGCATGGGATGGGGAGGAAAGATGGGATAGGAAGAAAGGATTTCTGCTATTTGCTACTTTATGCAGTTAATTCCTAAGGTAATAATCCTCCCCTGCTGGTGCATGTTTCTGCATACTGAATGTATAGGGAACTTTGACCATTAACTTCTACGACAATCTCAACTTACTCAGGCTCTTGAGCCCACTACACTCAGTCAATATGAATCCCAGTATTACCCCAGATACAATCTCTCATCTTGATTGCTGAGGGGCAAAAAAACTAAAGAAGTTTCTCAGTATGTGTTGCAGATAATAATCATATAGCTATATTCAGTTTCCTTTTTCACTGAGTCAAAAAAAATGTGAAATATACTCCAAACTAATAGTTAAAAACATGCAGCTTTAAACATCAAATAAAATTGTCAAAATTCTGCCTAGAAAAACTAACAATAAAGAGTCCCTAACCTGATTAAGTTCTCTGGAACCTCATCAAAGGATAAATGAGTGCTTGCATTATTACAGTAATGCTTGGCTAGCCATTTCCTCACCAAATTTAGTCATCACATAGCATTATCCCAGGAACAAAAAGCCCTTTTCTAAAGCTCATTATTCTCTGAAAGATAAAATTTGAGACCTCTCTATGCCCACAACCCAGCCTATGCTCAGTGGCAAGACAGAAGTGTGTGAGATGTTGGTCTCATCCCTGGAGAGGAAACGTGGAAATGCAAAGCGGTGTAGAATAGCAGGCTGCAACTGAAGGTGGCTTCACTGAGCCTGTGCTTCCTCCTAAATCAAGAGAAGAAAATCAGCAGGGGAGTAAATTCCCAGGGACTTCAGTGAGTGCAGGAACCTGGCTGCTGAGATACCTGCTGCTGCTCTGTGACGGCTGTGGCAGGGGCTCTGCAGGAGCATGCACTGCCGCAGGCATGTAGTCAGTACTACATGTAGTCAGCCTGAAGCAGCAGTAACTCCTGCTGGGTTATCTGTCCTTGTACACCAAGGATCATCATGACGGCAGGGATGTCGGCAGCTCCAAACTTCAATTTGATACATCAATGCTATCCTTAATTGTGTCCAAGATAAAAGATGAAGGGTGGAAAAGCCTGGAAACAACTCTAATATGCTTTGATATAGAGAAATCCAACTGCATTTCTTATTGTCAACCTCAGTAGGTTGAGCCAAGAGGTTTAGTTGGAGATAGAAGGGAAGGACCTGGTCCTACTTGATCAATGTCCTCTACTAATTGCTGAACACAAAAGGAACCCTGCCTGGCATTTGGATACACGCCCTTTGCCACTTAGTAGTACAAGAGGAATGGAGCTTATGGTGTAAACTTTTGGAAACTATAGTGGAGTCACACTGATAGATAACAAAAGATAACCTGGATAGGTAGAAAGATGATGGATAGTCTGACTGTCCACAAGTTTGTACAGTAACTGAATTCTTATGGTCAAAGATTTTGAGTTTGGTTATGTGTTCATGCAATATCCAAACCAACGATGATCTGTACACAACACACACATGACTGTTGAAAACAAGGACGATGAAAGATAGAGGTAGATGGTCTGAAGTTCCTTAGTATCACAGCAGTTTTATATTGTAGGTCTCTTGTTAATTTACCTCTGATTCATAGTGGTGCAAACAGAAGGAGAAAAGCAGTCTATGCATATTTAAGGCATTAGTATTTTGAGTGTATCCATGTTTTTGGATTTGCATGTGAATATGAAATAATTCTATACAAGTATGGGATGGGATTTAATTGTTTTCTCAAACAATGTATCCTTATCTTTTTGGAAGCATTTCAGACCATCAGAGTTGTTGCTGATGAACTCACTAATTAGTTTCCAATACTTAACCTTGTATTTTGCTTCATTATTGGTGCTCTGTTCCCTCTAGTTTTGCATTTGGTATCAGAAAGTTCATTTAGAATCCAGTCAATCTTCCAATGCAAGCTCTGTGCTTTAAATTTTTCATTCAGTAAAGACACAATGGGAATAATGTTTGTATGTGTCAAGGAGACGCATGAAAACTTTTGAGATTCATTGTCTAGAGAAAAAATCCCAAATAATCAAAAAACAAAACCAAGGAAGATAGGACTCAGAAAATAATAGAATTAAGCCACCAAGGACTGACTGGCTAGTACTATAAGGTAAGCTAGAGGCTGCCAACAAGTTTATAAAAGTAGAAATTTGAAATCCTCATACTAAGATTCTATTTAAAAATTACACCATCAAATAATTGTTTTTACCATATTTTTTCCTTTAATGCTTCATTGTTTATTATCTTAAAAGCTAGGATACAAAAGTCTTCAGAAAAGAGAGAAGAAGCAAGTCAGTGTTTAGATGTCAACATTTCATCTGATTATCTGCCCATGCACAAAGTGCAGGACATCGGGGTGTCCTGATCTAAGGAAGGTTTGGGAGCTTCTATTGTGCTCTGTGAAAGGGAAGAGTGTTGGAAATGTGTTTCATGCTGGTCGCTCCTCTGCTGTCTAGGTTGTGTAATTCACTTTTTGAAGCTAATTCACATAAGAAATAGGTTCTAAAAGCACACAATGAGGCTAATAAATCAGCAGAGCAGCTTAAGCTTCTGGTGGATTCTCAGTCAGTGGAGATATTTAAATGGAGATTAGATGTTTTCTGCTTTGTCTACAAACAGACATACTCTCAGACTGGGAATGAGATCAAAGTCAGAAAGTCCACTAGTCAGAGATTATTATATACCTTGCTCTTATTGTTGCATTTTATAACTTCTTATTTTTAGTGTGCATCAGTACATTGTAGCTCCTCATGTACATGTGCCGTGGCCAGGTGGAGGGGAGAAAACACCGATACGATGTAGGTTCACAAAAGCTCTGTTTATTGATTACAAGGCTGCTCTTAATATACTGTTTTAAGCTTCCTTACACGTGATCACGCATTACTTGATTGGCTGCCTCACTTTGTCCACGAGGCATACACGCTCCCCTTTACCTTTCCTGATTGGTTTCAAACATTCATGTCAGCTTAGCGTTACATCATGCTTTTGCAATTACTGGCATCCTGTTATTGCGTTCCTGTTTTGCTGATCCTGACACTTCTTCTTTTAACCTGGGGTCATAAGTTCACTTTCTCACAGCTTGCTGTAGGCCTGTTCAAGCGCCCATGCTCGACCCCCAACATACATGGTTTACAAGGATTATTGCTGTCAGTGACATTAAGCTTTGTCATATGAACAGTAAACTTCATACAAACAAGCTCTCCCTCTAGAAGGTGGCCTTGGAAACCTTCTGGGCTCTGTAAGGATGTACATCTTGGCTCTGGTTTGCCTCTCAGATGGAACAAGACCTGAATTTGCACCAATGCTTTCACTCCCTTCCCGTCTGTGCACTGATTTTCACAGAAGGAAAACAGGCCATCCAGCTGGAATGAAACCATGGTGGACCTGGCCAGCTTCCCAGTCCAGCTGACTTGAGAAATCAGGATCTGGAGGCATAACACTGGTTATGCCTCAGATCACTTTAGTTTGGTCTCCACCCAGTTATAATATATATTTTTTTTCTGTCTCAAACATGTGCCTATCACCCTGTTTTGCTCTCTTGAGGTTCATCCGTTATTTTTGTTTATAAGAGACAGCCCCAGAATTCCCAGACTTCGCAGGTCTGACTGTATAGGGTTTGGTACACATAAGTAAGGAATGCCACAAAAGCATTTCCATGGCAATGCCTAGGCAATTGGGCAAAGAAGTGAGATGTCAGGTGAATTTTGAGGAATAGAAAAGGGATGAGAGGGAATGCAGTGCAGCATTATGATTCTGAACAACAACCCAAAGAAACAATGAAGAGACTCCTCTGACTTTGTTATTAGTTAAGGTACAGTCAGCAGGTTTCCACTCAAAACTTTTTAATATAAAGATATCGGTAAAAGGTAGCTGTGACATCAAGAATCCCTGTTAGGTCCATTCTTATATGTGAGAAAAATGTATCATCATCATGTTAATGACTCTCAAGGCAGTGCCGTTGGGGGTTTTTCACAATTTACTAAAACTACTCATTGCACACTCATTGCACATAACTTCCTTTGGCAATTTATTCACTATTGATACTTAACTGCTTTCAGGAAATTTTGCAGTGGAATTTATTCCATCTTTTGAACCACACATAAAGTATTTCAGCTGTTAAATTGTGTGTCTCGATATTTGTATGTTCTAAGAGGCATCTTGTGACTGAATTCATAACATAGTGACTCATGAATTTGACAGGTTGCTCTCTTGATACATCTACTACCTAGCAGGGATTTCAAAAGATCCCACTACATCCCCAGTGTCCAGGTGTCTTCCTGGATACAGCTGAGAGAAGGAGGCATGAACTATTTTTAAGGATTAGAAATAATTTCTTTCTGTACAGAAGTGATGGCAGATTTAATCAGGGGTGCCTATGAAATACCATTCATCTACTGGATTTGAAACTTTTGAGCTTCATAGTGAGTATGAAGTCACATATATTCTGCAAGAGAAAAAATATGTAAGATGAAATGCTAGTTTTCATTTTGATAATTTTTGCCTTGAATTTTGACATTTCTAAATTGGTCAGAATAGAAAATTCTTGATTCTGTTTTGCAATTCTTAGAATTCTAGAGCTTGCTTTAACAAAGCTGGAAGGGCTGAAATATCTACCACCTGCTCCAGTCGCAAACTCCTCAACAAGAGAAAATCCTCTTAAAGCCATAAAACTTGCAGCACTAAGGTTCAAAGTAGCAAGGCTCTAGTCAGATAGAAGAATTGAAGAAATAACCTTTTATCATCACTTTTTTAAGGATTCAGATTTGATCTTTATTGGCATGAAGTCAAAAACATAAACTTGGATGATTGAAACTGCACAAAGTGAATTTCAAATTACATATTTATTTAGAATAATCTGAAATTGCAAATCATGCTGTATTAGTAACTCCCATAGTTTACAAAAGGGAATGATATGGCAGGAGGGATGTAATTATCCAAAGCAAACAGCCAAATGAACAAGTACACATTCAAAGCAAAAACAGATTACCACAGACTCTGCAAGATCTTCATATAGGAAAACAAGTTTCACAAAAAATAAACACAAATGCCAACCATTTGAAATAATAAAGAGGCCAAACTCTGCATATTAGTTCTTTGGAATTAAACAAATTTTATTCCTTTTTCTTTTGTGGTTTCCCACCACATGCTGACTATACTCATCAGTTAGGACTGCTTATTGGTGTTTAATGAAATACTGCTGTCCATGAATCACAGTTTTACTAATACTGACATAACTTAGCCATTTATTTCCCAGTCAGAGATTTTATATATTACATTTCTGGGAGATATTTGTTTAGAACTGTTCAGAGATAGCAATTCAAGAGGTCTTATTCCAGTACTTTACTATATTTCCAACAGATTACCTAATAAGGTTTTATAATTGCCATTATAATGAAGCAACTTTTTACTTGATATGAATGAGTACATCAACAGGAAAAGTGTATTATGGCAAGATGGTCTAGAGCTACAGTCACAGCCTCTCATTGATACATACGTGTGTATGTATATGTGTGTGTATGCATACTCCATTTACCTAGTTGTGAATACATATAGAATCCTAGAATCATAGAATAGTTAGGGCTGGAAAGGACCTTAAGATCATCTAGTTCCAACCCCCCTGCCATGGGCAGGGACACCTCACATTAAACCATATCATCCAAGGCTTCATCCAGCCTGGCCTTGAGCACTGCCAAGGATGGAGCATTCACAACCTCCCTGGGCAACCCATTCCAGTACCTCACCACCCTAACAGGAAAGTATTTCTTCCTTATATCCAATCTAAACCTCTGCTGTTTAAGTTTCAACCCGTTACTCCTTGTCCTGTCACTACAGTCCCTAACGAATAGTCCCTCACCAGCAGCCCTGTAGGCCCCCTTAAGATACTGCTATGAGGTCCCCACGCAGCCTTTTGTTCTCCAGGCTGAACAGCCCCAACTTTCTCAGCCTGTCTTCATATAGGAGGTGCTCCAGTCCCCTTATCATCTTCGTGACCCTCCTCTGGACTTGTTCTAACAGTTCCATGTCCTTTTATGTTGAGGGCACCAGAACTGCACACAATACTCCAAGTGAGGTCTCACAAGAGCAGAGTATCATCCGGTTAGCTCTAGATTTATGAATTCATTGTCACAATACTCACTAGAAAGATAACCCCCTTTTGGTTTAGTTAGTATGCATGCTGTTTAGCATATTGATAAATGGTTTGTAAGAAGAACTTAACGGTAAAAGAATTTTGGATATCTACCCTCTCTTGAGAGTATCATATTTGAAATGGCCTGAGTAGCTGCAGGAAGGTCTCACAGTACTTGGTGGGCAGGCAACCAACTGGCAGATAAATTCAGTAGTAGTTAGGGCACATGGGTAGGACCGGCACTTAGGGTCAAATATTCACAAGCACTTGGGTGCCTCACTCCCACAGACTCCAATGATTGTTTTATCATCAAATCATTTGAGAATCAAGGCCTAAGTAAATTGTCCAAGGTCATTCAGACAGCCTGTGGCAAAGTGAAAGATTCAGCTGATTTCTGCTGAGGCCTCCTACAACAACTTTAAGCATAAGGCCATCTTTTCTGTCCTTGAGGATACTTAAGATCAGGAACCCTTTGCAATTATTTGTAGACACCAATAAAATTCCATGACATGTAGCATTAAGGAAAATTTTCTGCTATTTACCCTCACTCTAAACAAAGTAAAATATCTCCCAGAGTTTTATTCTTACTGGCAAGGCTCTCCCCAAATCCTCAAAGCAGCACATTTGAGACTCAGTATTTAATACCAGCGATGCAGTTGCATTTCCATAATTCAGCTGTTCAATCAAGGTCCTCCACCTTTTAAAATGTGTAAGTCATAAATATGAAAAAAAATACTGTGTGCAATCTCTGCTGACTGAATTAAAAGTCTTAAAGAAACTTTCTGTGCTATGAGGACTGTGAAGGATTTGGCAGAAAGGGTGCTAACAATTAAAGCAGCCAGAGATTAAATTTGCTGATGACAGCTCATTTCTGAGATGGTTACAGCAAAAGTCTGATAAAGGCTTATCTGGAATTCACAGTTTTGATGAAGCTTCTGCTTGTACCAAGAGAAAATGAAACACTTTAAATAGCATGTGATCCTAGGGAAAGGTCTGCTTGGTATTGCAGAGGGAAGCTAGGCATTCCTGCTGCATTTAAGATTGTGAAGTAACACATACCTTTGTTTTCACAGCAGGAAAAATAAGTCCAAAATTTGTCCTGTTAAGTGAATCCAAGGGCAATTTCAATCTCCCTAAAAAGCTTTCAGTGTGTAAAAGAAGGGAGTTAAAAAATGAGGAGGCATATATTTGAACCAACAGGAAAATAAACACTTCTTTAGAAACATTTAATAGGAGAAAGAATCTCAGTGTCTTCTGAATTTTAAAGCTAGACATAATAATATATTGAGTGGAACAGCCCTGGCACTACTGTGGTGTGAAGTACACCTGCACACATGAAGCTGAACCAGCTGAACCTTGAAACGTGAACTGAGTTTGTCTTAACTTGCGTAGGCCTGTGTGGTTCCTTCACCAGAGCCTGTGCCACCAGTTTAGTAGCTCTCTGTAACAGGGACTTTGCATTGGAAAGTTTATCAGAAAAATTAAAACACTGTGTCTTGTCCCTTGGGCTGAGCATAAATATGAGGGTTTAATTCACTCCAGTATTTTCTCAGGCCGCAATAGATGCAATGCTAGTACAGTATACAGCAGAACTATTTCACAGGAGAAGCCAGAAATAGGTAGACAGATGTTATTCCAGGCAGTAGTCAAGACCATGGAGACATTAAATGAAACAGAGGTAACTAGAAGCGAACTGATGGAGAAAAACACTTTTGCACACATGGTACAAATAGACAGCAACATTCATTGTCAAGGGACCAGGGATTTAGGCACAGTTCTTAAAGTTATTAGATACTTAAATGGCTAACATATTGAGAGGGTGTTTTTAAAGGACTGTCAGAAAAATATTGAATGTCTGTGATAGAAATTAGTAAGAAGTACATTAAAGAGTATTTTCTTTTCAAATCAGAGGAATGTCTGAGTTAGAGACAATAGATAGAGAACATCTATTGCAAAAACCCCGAGCCTCAGCTTTGTCTGCAAAGGGGAATTTTGTACTTTTCATTGCAAAGGCTGTTTTGACTCTTGTCAGACTAATCCTGTTTCTGCTCCAGGAAGACAAAGCTTGTCCTTATTGCGTTCTGCTGAAAAAGATTTAAGAAAAAGGGGGAGGGGACAACAAGAAGAAGAAAAAGAGGAAAAGGATATTTTTGGAATGAAAATACAAAGTGGGTTAAAGCTGCAATATACAGACACCCATGTACAGACACCCCTTTCTTCTACTGCATTTTATATATTAGATTATCCACACAGGGATTTAACTAGAAACATATCTTTTATTAAAATTTCATAAATAAAAACATGTCCTTCTGCCCTCCAGCATGTTTACAGATGCATCTATTTATTTTACAATATTCTATTTAATTAAAGATTTACTGTTAGAGGAATAAAACTTTCTGAAACGCCTATACCTCCAAGATAAAACTGAGCAGGTTTGCAGTGGCACGACTGACAACTAAGCAGAGTCAACACGTGTGATTTGTGCAGAAGTTAATTGTAGCAATGTTGTTTTATCAGCTAAATGGGAGCTTACAAATTCAGCGTTCAGTACATTTGAATATCTCAGTGGCTGTATTTCAATAGCCTTCTCTGTGGAAACGGGGCAGGAGGGGGGGAGTTACTTGTTGCGAAGCGCTTAATTTTATTCAGTACAACTCATCCAGAAATGCAAAGGGAAAATTCAAATGTTGATGTGAACTTTGGCTTATTTTGCCCTCTAGAGAAAACATGAGGAGAAAAATTTGAATTAATAAAATTTTGTCAGAGCTCCTGACATTCAGCTCTTTTGGCTTTAGTCTAGTTTCTTTGATTCATGAGTTAACCTACCTATGGCAAAGAACTTTTACCCACATCCTATTGGCCATTACCTACTCAGCAATTCTGATACCTCTGTATCGTTTCCTGCTAGATAGCTCCAGACAAGTTCACACACTTTTCACATATACAAATGTGCTACGTTTTCTATTATGTTTTTTTGAATGAATGACAAGTTTTGACTTTCCTGTGGACCAAAGATGACTTTCACTTGTAACACTGTGGTTAGATTTTTTTATTATAAGTAGATTTTTTGTTGCAAATGCAAGTAAGTTTTGAGGCTTCTCTTTGGAGCTGATACATTTCAATGACTTTGAAACCTAGCTTTTCTTTAGGTAATATTTTGATTACAAAACTATATGGAGAATGCAGGGACTGAGTCTTCTGTATAGCAGAATAACCTCTTACTATGTGTATAGGCAGTATTTTAAAAATATATTTGTCTTATTCATACTTCTATGAATTGTAATTCAACTTTGAAATTCTTGATAATCTGTAAGTTAATGTCAAGATTGAAATTCAAATACTGGAAAAATACAGAATAGAATTAATGCTCGTATGTAACTCTAGTCAGGCCTTTTTGCATATTCAATATTATATGTTTAATGACTTTTTTTTTTTTTTTCAGAACTCTGTAGGAAGCATAGGGAAAGGATGCAACTTTTTCCATTTTTTTTTTTCCGAACAGGAAAAAGATTCTTTTTTGAAAATTTCATGGAAAAATATAATCAGCAGGAAATTCATTATCCTAAGGAAAAATCAGGCTAAAACTGGTTTGCAAAACTGTAAAAACAGAAAAAAATAACTCAAAGCAAACAGAATTTAATCTTTAAATATATGGTTATCTATTCAACTGTAATTAAAAAGTTACGTTATAACGTTATAATGCATACTTTGAAAAAATCTTGTTCAGGAAATTTTCAAGAGATACACAAATTAATAGTTTAGCTTTCCCCATATGATTTCTATTATACCACACAAAACCAAAACTAATAAATTATATATGAAAATTGGATTTGTTTTCAGATAAATTCAAGTAGAGATTGATTTTCCTTTTTACTTTATTTAACTTCTGGGTTAGTTTTGGTTTGGTTTGGTTTTTTTCTGCTTTTTTTTTGGTTTTTAACTTTTTAACCTAACTGAAAAACTAAAACTAAAGTTTAAACCTGAAATTTGTGGCAAGTTCACTTATACTTCACAAAAAAGTGACAAAGAAAATAACAGCATTATTATATCTCAGCATGTGAAAATATCTGTTCACTTTACTACTTGTGTACATGAATAAACGTGAACATAAATGTATAAAGGCAGAGAAAGAAAATCCCATACTCACTGTATGATGGCCATGCTCTGCTCATTGTATCTTTGTGAGTCAATAAGTCTCGTTTTTATCACCAAGGTAGTCAAGCAAATCCACACATCTGTGAACAAATGCAGGACCTTAACATTTTTAATAATAACTGCATTGCATCACTGTGTTTTCAGAGTCACTTTATTTGCTGTTGTTTATGAATGGACAGGCAGCAGCTCAGTAGCCAAGTGATCATGAAAATACATAAGAATGAAGTTAACAGTAATTAGCGTTAGCTGCTGAAACAAATATTTACATCAGGTTGCAGACGAGTAGGTGCATAAAAACATAAATTACAGGCAAAATTTTATTTTCCACTCAGGTTTTCAATTTAGGGATAGTTGCTACAGTAGATTCAGTAATGTTAATGACGTCACAAAATTTTAGAGTTAAATTTTATCCTCAGTGTATGACTTTATGATTGGAATAGACCTTTTGATAACGATGATTAATTAATATGATAGCAGTAGATGTTTACTGACACCAAGTTAAAAATAAAGATAAAAGAAAGGCTCCTGAAAGTCTTGATCCAACCCTCATGAAACTCTTTAGAAATATTCTGTTTACCAGCTTCCGTGTAATTTAATACAAACAAAATCTTGTCTCCTGAAACTTTAAAGTGTCCTGGTTTGAGCAGTAGCAGTAATTTTTCTCCTTGGTAGCTGGTGCAGTGCTGTGTTTTGACTTTTGGGCTGAGAACAGTTGCTGATAGCAAGTATGTTTTTAGTTACTGCTCAGATATTTGGTTTGTCCAAGGCCTTTTCTGAGCTCATGCTCTGTCAGGGAGGAGGGGAGGCCAGGAGGAAGGAGAGACAGGACACCTGACCCAGGCTAGCCAAAGAGGTATTCCATACCATAGCACGTCATACCCAGGAGGTAACCGGGAGGGAGATGGAAGGGCTGGAGCTCTGGGGGGATGGAGGAGGTATCGGTCACTGCTCGGTCGGGCAGGGTGGGGTGAGTTATGGGTCGGTGGCTGGTGAGGTGTTGTATTCTCTTCGTTTGTTATTTGCTTTATCATTATTATTTGTAGTAGTGTCGTGGGTTCAGCAGTAGCTCATGCTCTGCCAGGGAGGAGGGAGAGATAGGGCGCCTGGTCTGAGCTAGTCGGGGAGGTATTCTATACCACAGCACGTCCTGCTCGGAGAGGGAACTGGAAGCTGGCCAGGAGGGGAGGGGTGAGCTCTCTCTTCCGGGCTGGCCTCGTGGCGGTGGGTGGTATCGTATTCTCTCTCCCTGTTTGTCTCCTCTAACATTGATTTGTTATTGCTACCGGTAGTGATTTCTGTCATACCTTGATTGCTGGACTGATTTTACCTCAATCCGTGGGAGTTGTATTCCTCTGGCTCTCCTTCCTATCCCTCCGGGAGTGGGAAGGTGAGAAGGGGGGAGGGGAGACAAAGGGGGAACTGTGCAAATTTAGTTTAAACCTCGACAAGTAGTAGCAGCAGCACTGTTTTATGTTATACCTTAGCTATTAAACTGTGCTTATCTCAACCTGTGGGGGCTACATTCTTTGGATTCTCCTTCCTAACTGTCTGGGAGTTGGGGGAGCAAGGCAGGGAGTGAGTAAATGAGCTGTGCAGTTTGGTTTCAAACCACAGCAAAAGTAAAATAATTTTAAGAGTCATCTGCACTCCATGTATTTTAACATAATTTCTGTGTTTTTGAAAATACATATATATTTCTTGTCTTTCTTACACTTTCCAAAAATTATTGATGAATATATTGAGTTCAACTTGGCTGACACTATTTTCTTATATTGAAAAATAATTTAATAAAAATAAATACTTCAAAAATGTTATTCTATGTTATTTTATTAAATCTTATTTAAAAAAGAAACATCACCATTTAACTAAAGCAGCTAGGATGTCATATCCCTCAGTTTCTCAAATATTGTGTTTGGTTTATTCTTTCTTTTTATTTTCATTTTTCTTTCCTTTTTTTTAATTTGTTCTTTTTTCCATTTTAATACTTTATCAATTTCCCATTCTTCTCTAATTTTAAAATTAACAAATATAAAGAAAACAAAATTATTTTAGAACTTCATTATTTTGTGTAACCAAGATAGATTTTGAACAATTAAAGGTATCAAGACACATTATTTCAGATCGGGTTTACTACTGTACAATTTTTCTGAAACTAAAGAAATTTTAAAAAGTTAGAAATGGTAAAGACAAGGAAAGTAGACAGAAAATCATGAAATATGAATGAGCTGAAACATTTTTATGTACCCTGCATTTGAACCAAGGTTTAATAGGAAGAAAAAACCTGAAATTCATCCCTGATTATTTTTTTTTAATGAAAACAAGTATTTGTTTTAAATCATTTAATATCTAATCTGTTATTGAAAGGTAATAGAGAACAGTTAAGTGTATTAATCTGAAGAGTTCTATGGGAGACCAAGTGGAGCTCTGCATTTGCTCTGTTCATACATAGAAAGGCAGGTAAAGACCTTTGTGTGTGTGTTTGGTGGGGTGAGAGAAAAGAGATCTAGCACTTTTAGCCTTGTAGATTATACACCTGTTAATGACTAGAAAACTGCATTGAACTTTATATTACCTCCCATGATAAATTCACATCTCATTTCCTGCTCTTACAAAATAATTTTCAGACCTTTCTGGTGTTTGAAGGTATCAATTCCTGACACATTCTATAACTTCATAGAATTGTTATTATTTTTCCTAGTTAATTTTGTGTGTGGGGGAGGGTTGATTTGTTTTTCTTTTTCTTTATTTTACCAACCTCAACCTCATATAGTTTATATTCTTCTCACATATTTGTACTCTGAGTTCTTCAGTCTTGTCTACACTGAATATTCTAAACTCCTATTTAAAGGGAAAAAATACACAGACTTCTATCAATAATGCTGACTGGACATTGAAAATTAGTATAGATGCAAACTTTTGATTTTATTTTCTTCAAGTATTTTAATGGGCTAATTTCTTCCACCTGTCAAACTACTTCTGTAGCTTTTCTTTACTATGCCAAAATACAGGTTTGCTGTTTTTTCTTCAGCATTAGCAACATTTTCCTGGCATAACAGCATTTCTGTGCTAATAAACTAGTTTTCATAACCCACTGATTATCTAGCTTTCCCTTTCTCAATCGCATATGTTCTGAGTCAATAGTATATACTAATAAATAACATCCAATGTTCAAAAGCTTTACTAGGTTCTGATCTGTTAGTGGGTTGTACCTCATTTGGGGGATTGACAGCAAATATTACCCTTCTTTTGATTTTCACAACTGATACAATAGAAGACCAGAAATCTCATATTATACCTGATTTCCCAAGCTCCCAACCTTATGGATAATTGTTGCCCAGAGGGGAAATTTCTTCCCAGACTACATCAGCAAATGGTAGGTTTATATCACAAAACATGAGGATTTATGCTCCAATCTATTCCATAGCACTATCAGA
Organism: Melopsittacus undulatus; assembly: GCF_012275295.1. Classification (NCBI taxonomy): domain Eukaryota; kingdom Metazoa; phylum Chordata; class Aves; order Psittaciformes; family Psittaculidae; genus Melopsittacus; species Melopsittacus undulatus. The sequence goes on from NC_047557.1 coordinate 6,670,004, forward strand.
CTCGAAAAACTTCATTTGAGGAGCAGAGTTAATGTGCTGTTAGCAGTTTTACTGTATCTCACCTATTTGTCCAGAATTTAGTGAGATCTCCTAAAAATATAAGTAGGGCTGTAGCAAGCAGACGTTCAACCTTATTGAACCTGAGCAAAGGAGGAGTTGCAACAACAGTATAAGATCTTATCACAGTGCTTCTCATATCCTCAGAAGATCTATCTGTCAGTTGCTGGTCATCTTAACAGTGTGGATCAATATATATTAAAAATACGTGAACAAAAAAACCCATGAACTTTATTTCCCTTTCTGCTGACAGGAGGGCTGTGAAAAGAAGAGTTATTCAGAGGAATGCTAGTACTAAATTAAGCAAGCCACTAAGGCTGGCATGGGGGCATACATTTTTGATTGCTGCTCAGGGTCTGTGGGGGAATACACCTACTTCAGGCAGAGTCAGAAGAGTAGTGTGGATGTGTTTGTGAGGCTGCAACAAATGCTGCTTTGCATTTTTAGCAGCCTTTTAACGGCTACAACAGAGACTTCAAAGTCTAGTCTGGTGCACTAAAGAGTGATCTGCAGTGACAACAACAAATCTCTGCTGTGTTTAGCAACCTAAATACAAAGCGTCAGTTCTGAATCAGCCATGTGTACTATCTGCAGAATCAAAGGAAAAACTCGGGTAATTAATCCCATCCCTAAATAGTGAATAAGATGATTGATGCTTGTCCTGGGTTCAGCTGTAGCAGCCACTTTTCTCATTCTTAGTAGCTGGTGGAGTGCTGTGGTTTTAATTTTTGGCCTGGGAACAGCGCTGATAATACTGATGGGTTTAGTTGCTGCTCAGTAATATTTACTCTGACCAAGGACTTTCTGAGTCTCAAGCTCTGCCAGGGAGGAGAGGAAGCCAGGAGGAAGTAGAGCCAGGACACCTGACCCAAACTAACCAAAGAGGTATTCTATACCACAGCACGTCATGCCCAGCATATAAAGTGGGGGCAGTTACTTGGGCTGGGTATCGTTCAACAGGTGGTGAAGCAGTTGTATTCTCTTCCCTTGTTATTTCCCTTATCATTATTATTATTGATGGTAGCAGTAGTGGTTTGTGTTATACTTTAGTTACTGGGCTGTTCTTATCTCAACCCGTGGGAATTATATTCTTTTGATTCTCCTACCCATCCCTCCTGGAGTGGGGGGAGGAAGGAGGGTGGAGTAAGAGAGCAGCTGTGTGGCTGACTGACTAAACCACGACAATGCCTTAGGGGTGTGCCTATGTCTTTCCATTTGGTACAGGATGACCAGGTAGGAATAGATGACTAACTTTTAGTTAGTGAAACTTAAATGAGGTGACTCCTTACCCATCAAATATGTTCTGTTGCACTAATTGACTGAAAATATCTGCTTAGACACAAGGTATTTCCAGAAGTCCATTGCAGTCAGCAATATACCCTGTAAAGTGCTATCTAACAGAATTGAAAATACAGTACTCTAGCTTCTGATGAATGCAACAGCTTTAAGCTTAATCTTCCTTGTTATCTGCCTTTAATAATAGCAAAGCCAATCTGATTTTGTTCAGTTTCTCCATTTCACCCCTGCTGAGGATGGTACCCAGCCATCTGCAGTGCTACAGAGTTGGAAAGCAACCAACTCAAAACTTACTGAACAAGATGGGTATGGTAAGAAGCCACACAGAAGGATTTTTATCACCTTTTGACTTTTCTGACCTGATGGTCTCTGATTTTACTATACAACATGGAAGGCAAGAAATCTTGCCAAAATGAGAAGCAGCATCAGGTTTGTGCGGAAATATGACATTACTCAGAAGACATTGACTGATTTATATTGACCCATGTGTCTGAAAGTTAGAAGAACCCAGAAGGTGAACTATGACCATTTGCTAGAAAAGTTCAACATATTAAAAATCTGGTTATTATTTTTGAAAGCTGGTGTCAGAGTGAAAGCTGAGAGAAGCAGATGGTCAATCTCTCAGTGCAGAAAGTTCTCGCTCAAAAAAAAAACTCTGAAAAGAGACTGAACCACAGTCCATTGCACAGCTTTTCTCATTATGGGTGCTCCAGTGTGATCACTTTTTGCAGACTGTGATTGAACCAGTTTTTCATTTAAATTCCACTGCAAACCAGCATGCCAGGCCTGTACAGACTCTTTATACCCAGTCAGTTTTGGTGACAATGATTTCCTTGGAGCCCTAGTTCATTTCCCCACCTCTGATAAAGAGGAGTTCATCTTCATTTAAGAAAACTAGGTTATCTTAGAATCACAGAATACTTTGGTTTGGAAGGGATCTTCAAAGGTCATCTAGTTGAGCTGCCTTGCAAAAGATCTTGAGCTAGATTAGGTTGCCCACAACCACATCAAGTCTGGCCTTGAATGTCTCCAGGTTTAAATGTGAGACTACAACCCAGAAAACTTTCCCCCTCTACTGATAATATCTTGTTAGCTAGTCTGTGATAATATCTTGTTAGCTAGTCTGTAAATCTGTATTCAAACATGCATGTCAATTTTTCTTACTTTTTTCTCTTGGACACTCTGATTGCCTCACAAACTGCTGACATCTTCAAACAAATGAAATTGATTAGTGATAACTTCTTGATTGTCAGGAGTGGTGCCATGCAGAAGAATCCCTATTGAATTCAATATAGTGTTCTAGACGCGAAGTTTATTTTCCATAATGTACGAAAAAAGGTGGGAAAATAAAATTAATAACCTTTCATGTCTTCATACATAAGCATTGTTGAGTTTTCAAAAGCACCACATCTGCTGTCATAGACAGGATGCCATGGTCTAGAGGGTTTGTTTGTTTGTCTTTTAACTGCCATTTCCAACATATTGTGGTCTTCAGATTACTAAGTGCAACAACATCCAGAGAAGAAGACCAGATAGACATCTTTGAAGACCAGCCCTTGAAGTGTACTGTACTTGTCACTGTCCCAAAGAACTTGCAGTTTAGGCAAAGGAAGACTGTTTATATTAATGTTACAGAAAACTGATGACGTAACGACTGGAGTGGCGATTCCATTGGCAATGTGCGGCACAGGAGACTTTTCTACTTCTGGCCACCCCTGTTCTCATAGGCCCTGATAAGTGTCAGAAGGGAAACAAGCAGCAGCTCATCTGTTATCTGTTGTTAATTATATGTCTATTATTATTTAGTTAACAAACAAAACACTTGTAGGATTGTGGTGACCAGCCATGAGGAAGGGACAGTCAGAGGGCTTGCCTCCAAGCGTAAGGACTAACTTTAGCTCCCTCTCAGTAATTCAGTTCCCAGGAAAGACATTAAATAAAAGGCAAGATAATTGATGTGAAAATTTAACTACCCTGGCTGTACACAGACTTTGTTGTAAAGGAGTGCAGTGAGAATGAGCGTCTTCTCTCAGGGACTGTGGAGATGTTTGTCTTTCGTTAAGGAAGAACAACAGCAGCAGAACGTGCTAGTACAGTGGTCCAAGTTCATATCCTCTTTTTAATATATATTAATTACTTCAGGGGAAGTGTCCTAATATTCAAATCTATCTTGAATCTAGCTTTTGTTCTTCCAGTCTTTCTTAAATTATTCTTTTCCCTAAAGAAATGATTAAGTTTTCCATGTGCAGCACTGCAATTGGGGCTCTTCAGCATCCTGCTTTGGTTGATTGTCTGCTTGGCTTCAGAAGGATGGTGAAAAATAAAAACAAAAATAAAACAAAAATTAAAAAAGGAAGAAAATTAAAGTGGGATTTTTTCAGCAAGAATGCTCATTTTGCACATAACCCTTTGACACCTGCAGCTATTATTTATACAGAACACTAATAATTTGAAAGCAGGTACAGAGAAGAGACATTCCTGATTCAAGTACACCATAGCTGCTGAAGATGCTTTTGTGCTAGGACTAGGGGCAGCCTCTTTCAAGAAAATTTATTCCCAGGAGGCTCCTTTATGTTGGATAATTATGCTTACAGTTAAGATGAAGTTCATCACGGAATACTATCTTCTTGTAAATCTACAGTGACACCTTCATTATCTCAGACCTTACAAAGACGTTTCGGAGATCTTCACAGGCACTGATGGGAGTTTAGTGTTAGACTCCTAATAAAAATGCCTAATTTCCATCTATATTTTTGGAATATTTTTCATGTGGATTACAGATTTGCTAAGAAAGAAGAAAATAAATTGTAGAGATATGAAGGAGGAAATAAGGGAAGCAAGGTTTTTTTTTCTCTCAGGTATGACATGGATTGTCCTTTTTATTGCTTTAAGTTAGAGATGTAACATGGTGAGCTGTTACTTTTATAATTAAGTAATCAGTAAATGTGTAACTCATTTATGATATCCCTATTGTACTGTACTTGTTAATTGATAAACACAAGAACAGAAGCAGCAGTTTCAAAGTTTTGTGTTTAACATACTGTTTGGAGATTTGGAACACGGGAATATTTTTATTACTGGTTCTGCCAGACCTCCTAAATGACCTTGGAAAAGTCACTTCATTTTTTGTGCCTTGATTTCCACCATGTGAAATTAAAAAGATAACTACAAAAGGCAGGAATTATGAGAATAAATTTGTGCAGACACAAGCTGTGTACGAACTGGGGCATTGAGGTCTGTGGAGTGACTGCACAGAGAGAAATAAAAAGTATTCAGTGGCAAAGGCATAGTTAGCTGCTCTTTCTATCATAAGGGAAAAAAATAGACTTTGTATAGGCTTTGTGTTCAGTGCAATGCATCTTTTTTGTTTGGTTTTGTCTTGTTTGGAGAGGATACAGTCACGTTGCTTTGGAGAAGTCTACTATTGCTTAAAGAAGTTTCAGCCTCTTTGCTATTACACAGCTCAAGTCGTGTAAATCATGCCATCATGAAAAGATGTAGCATTGTGTAGCATTTACTTGTTAAGATCTGTGACAGGAAAACCAAAGGAGATACAACTAGCATGAAACAATGAGCTTGCCCTACTGGCTCAGTCCAAGAAAACCACACCTGAGTTCAACAAGACCAGATCCTGTCCCCACTGGCACCTGTCAAGCTTATTTACTGGTTCAGACTGTGCTGAGGAGTAAAGGGATGAAGGCAATAGTCAGTGGTATGCAAGAGAGGGGATGAAATTGTGAATGTAATTTGAATGCTTCAGATAAACACTTGGAGGTAGACTGTGATTTTATCAATCCAGTTCACCTCATTTGGCCTCACCAAGCCTGAGTCTTCCCCATGATCCTCCTCACTTGTCAATATGATGCACAGCTTGAGTACTTGTCAGTACATCTGACACAACTGCATGGATTCTACCTATAAAACATGGTGTTATTATTATTATAGCTGTTTGTTGTTGCAGCTGTTATTTTTTAGCACACAAAGTCTTTCATGTGGCTGAGGTCCGAATGTATTGTATGAACACGAATGAGAGGTATGAACACTTAAATATATAGAACACCCTCTCTCCTCAAAAAATACTGGTAAGAGCTGCCTTTTTATTAGATTTCTGATCCTTCTGGTTGACATAAAAATACCACAATAAAAGCCTTTCTCAAGATTTCTCAGCAATTTCTTTTCTGTCCTGGCCAGAACCAAGGGATGCAATAAAATAGAAAACAACTGAGAAAAATAAAAGCTAACTGAATTCACAACCCTTAAAGGTGTTTGTTCAAAGTTAGGTACTTCAGAACACGTAAAGGCTCTAGAGATAAGGGGTGCTATTTGTATAGTTGCTTTCTATATATTGGTAAAAATTACCTTGGAAATGGCTGACTTTACAAATGCTTCTATTGCTTGTTTTACATGACTGTCGCTTGCATTGTGAGGTTAATAAATGCAGCTAACAGATGTTGCAGCAGGACTAGCAGCCATGAGGGATAGTTTATTAACAAAAGAGGAAATGATTTTTAGGATTTCCCCTGCATATTTCAGGCTTTTTTAATTTTTTTTTCTTTTTGGACAGACCTCATCTTCATGGCATTTTGTTTGTGGGTAAGTCCAACACTAGTAACGAATCTGTTTTACTTTCTCCCCCTGGATTGTATTAGGGTTATAGCTTTGGAAAGCAAGCAACACCAGCTGGGTTATCTCTGTTGCCCGTACCTTGAGTGGCTCAGGGTGTTGTTATGGGAAGACATTAATGGATCTCTGAATTGTTGTCATTCTTAGCTCCTGACCAAACACTGACTCATTGTGTCATTTACCAGGTGTAGCACTAGAACACATCAAAAACTCTGTAAAAGCAGATACTGCTAATGACCTTAAGATTTACTGTGCTAAGTGGAATACTGAGTCTTATGGCAAAGTATTGTAGAGTTTCCAAAAGCCATGGTGCTGGTAGTATTAATGACATGATAAAGTAGGCTGCTGCAGCAGCCATTTTGCATCTAGCATTATCTCACAGGCTGCTTTGACTGCAACAAGCTGTTTGTTTTAGGATGAGGAGTCGATTCTTTAAGAAAATGTCAGTTGGGACTTTAGGACTTCTTCTATTGCAACTTTAGAGACTTACACAGGCCCAAATCTGTAGCTCCTATCAAAAGGGCAAGAACTTACACATATGCCTGACTTTTAAGCTTATAAAACTCACCAAAGCCATTAGCAGCGTACTGGAAAACAATGAAGTTAATAATTAGTTAAATGAGAGTGTATTTACACATATAGAGAAATTCATTACTGAAGTAAGGTATCAGAGTCATTAATTATACTCTTTCTTAAATTTAGCTCACTTCTTCACTTAAAAAACTTTTCTAGAGGTGAAACAGAGCCTTGCTGGCCTATTCTGATGTCAAATGTGAGGTGTACTTTTCATCACTGAACATGTTGTGCAGCTTCATATTACATCTGCATTAGCATATAAATAACTGCATGACTTCATTAGGTATGCAGATTAATCACTTACTTAGTAGGCTTCTGTAGGGAGCTTCATATCTCACCTGTTCATAACGCAGCAAAAAGATTTCCGACATACACTTCTAAATGTCCTTTGTCAGAAAGAATTCATTTTGTATGGAAGACTCCATGTGAATAAATTTGATGTGTCCAGTGTCAGTTTTCATTGTCATATTATTTATTACACCAAGTTCAGCCACTATTGTAAGCGATGTCTAACTCCATCACTGGTCCTCAGAGATGACAGTATACTACTTCATATAGCTATAAATATAAAGAAATATAAAAGAATTATAAAAAGTGCTTCCTCAGAAGGAACTGCCTGTTTTGCCTGATGGCACTGTCAAAACTCCTAAGACAATATTAACTGACCAGAAAAGCAGGAACAGATTCTCAGGATTTGGAACACTGGATTTTAGCAGTATGTTTCTTTGGAGCATTGGGGTAGGTAAGTAGATTTGACTGCTTCTCTGTCTTCTAAAGAAATAAATAAATACTGATTTCATGAAGGACTAAGAGACCTAGCTCAGGAACTTCCTTTTCAGCCTTTATCCAAGCAGGATGATGAAAGGGGAATAAAAAATATGTCACACCTTTTATTCTGGAAAAAAGAGTTTACTTTTTAATTCAAAGTATCATTATGCTGAATGCCCCCAGGCAAGGCTTTCATAAATTATGTGCATGTGTAGAACTTACAATGATACAAGTAGTGTCTGAATATGTTCCAAATTGCATTGTAATTAAATTTGGTGCCAGGAACTTAGCGCTTCAGAGCACCAGTACTCTCAGCATCACCCACAAAAGCCAGCAAACATCTACTCACTTTTTGACTTACTTAGCTGCCGTTTCACTCTCAGGTGTATTTTACGTAGGAAACAATATGCCAGCAACTCAGCAGTTTTAGTGTGGAAGATGACATAAGTTGCCACTTACAATGGAGACAAAAAAATTCTCAAGTCGTTACAAGTACAATAAGTGTGCTACTACACCATGAAGCCAGGTATCACTCGAAAGGAAAGAAAAATAAATACTTGAAAGAAGAAAATATTTTGTCTTTTTTTATCTCTTATTGTGTCCCAGCCAACAGCAACATTCAGGAATACCGCAAATATCTGAAAACTTGGACGCTCTAAAACTCCTGAATAAGCATTTCACATACAGAGACTGTGGGTTTAGGAAGCACTCACAACGTTCAATTTTAAATTGTGGTGATATTATAATCACTGTTGCTTTTTTATAATATAAAAATAGTAAAGGAAAGCATACTAGAGAATAAAAAAACAGATCTTTAAGAAGCAGGTATGATAATTGCATATCTTTTTGTTTTGTTTAGTTTGTTTTCACTGTCACATCATAAAAATGCAGACAAGTGTTTGCTACCAAAAAATCTGAGAGCTCAGATGTTTAAAAAATGTTTTGATGAAAAACATTTAAGCAGATGAAGAACCTACACTTTTAGTGATATATTTAGTACTTTCAAATCTCCTCCCTAAGAAGATATTTTCTGTTCTAATCTGTATGCAGAGGTATGCACTGGAGAATGAAACATTACTGCATGGTATATATAAAATAAATGAAATTACATGCCTATATTTAATACATATTTGAAAAGGGTATGATTCAGGTATTAAAGACAACACTTATACTGGTAAACTGAATAGTCAAAAGATAGACATAAGCATTGGCACATAATCATCTATAGTATTTAATTATTCTCTTGTTTATAGCACAGTTTTGGCTTTAAGTAGTGCTGTCCTAGGCAGTCCCTCGACAGGGGTTCAGAAAGTGACATAGATTTTCCCAAAAGGCAACATGAACAAGACCACCCTGTTTTAGTGAGAGCATAGAGAAGCAAGAGTTTCCAGTGGTGAGTCCTCAATATGAAACAATTAGTCCTGATCCTGATCTTTTCAACTTTATAATTGCCTATAATGCCCCTATAATTTATATAAAGACAATAATTTTAAATTTTTAATGACACGAATGGCCAAGCATTGTGCTACTTCCTGCAAGGATGAGACAAAGCTGTCAAGAGGCCATATATCAATCCCAGTGTGAGGCTGAGGTCCTAAACATGTGCAGTGTCAAGTGATAGCAAGACATCTATTCCCTAGTCATCGTTGTCACCATGAGCCTGCTCTGCTCTGCCTCTGTGTGTGACCTCACCTGACTTCTCACTGCCTCTCTGATAGCTGTACTCATTCTTCCCATTTGCAATCCTGACATCCTTTCCAGGATTTGACCAGTGACTGCAATCCTGCTTGAGTTCATTTAGTTAAACCATTGCATATAATCTTGTAGATATTTCTCTCTGCTGCTGAAGATTACTGATTTGTTCAGTGAGTGTAAACCCAAATCTTTACCGAAGTTTAACATTAGCTTATTTCAGAAGGAATCTATTCCTGGGTGATTTCAGGAGAAAGTTTCATTAGAATATATATATTTGATTTTGTGGCTTTTTGCATTAGTTCAACCAATTTGTGTTCAAATGAAACCTGAAATTAAACCATAATAATTTTTGAAGTGCTTATCAACAGATGTATGACTACCAGCAGCTAGTCCTGGATAGGACTCCAAACATCCCTCTGAGCTGTGATCAGTGTTCAGGACAGGATCGAGTTGTAGAATGCTCAACTGCAGAAAACTTTTCAGACTTAATCATAAATGAATGAAGAAAACTGGTAAAGGTAGACCATATTTTTACACCAGTAAACTGGCAAAGTTCAGTCTCTGTAGGGTGTATCTATTTAAAACAAAACTATAAAAAATCTCTGAACTTCCTCTCCCCAAAGTATTAAAACCCAAGATCAGGGTTTAAAATTAAAGGTTGTATCATAACTGCCTGTTTTTCTGCGGATTATTGGTCTCTGATCCTCTATAATGAAGGTGGTCAAACGTTAGAACAGACTTCCTAGAGAGGTGAATAATGCCTCTCAGTGTTTAAGTGGCATTTGGACAATGCTCTTAACAACACACTTTAAATTTTGGTAAGCTTGGAATTGGTTAATCAGTTGGACTATATCATCATTACAGGTCCCTTCCAAATGTAATAGTCTCTTCTATAATATTCTTTCTATAATAATATTTTGTCACTCCTTCTGTGCTAAGTATCTGGACTTACAGTTCTCATGAGTTGTTCTCTTATCCTCTCTGATGTTGCTTCTCATTTCCAGCTATAAAATGAGATCACATTCCTTTCTGATTGTTTCTGCTGTTGTTACTGTTAACATTTGTTTTCGTCAAACAATATCAAGGAATGTCTGGAAAATCAATGTTTAATAAGTTACAGTAATGTTTTCAATTTCCTGTCATCTGCTTTAATGTACATGTGTACCCTGTCATTCCTCATCGCTTTCTAAATCCATCTTGTTATCAGCAAGGTATAACTTAATGTACAGCTAACTCCTTCCTAGGTGACCTTAAAGCATACACTACTGGGGATGCTTCACAGAAGAGTCATTCTTTCTTTACAGTGAAGGTGACAAAGGGAACAGCTTGGAAGCAGCAGCACAAAACTTCAGCAAGGACTTTCACACTTGGATAGATGTTCTAAAAAAAAAAAGCAATGAAGAAAAGAAACAAAATCCCACACTATTTAGTTAGAAGAAATTCATTATGTCTGCAACTGTGCGATCACTGCATCAAAAGAGACTTTTTCCTTGCTTCTCTGACGAAAGCAGAATCTTGACTGTGAGTCATATTAGGTCTCATAGAGCTGTCTGAGGATCCAGCCTTTAATGTTTATTACTTTTATTTTGCCATACCTTTTTCTCTGCAATGACTTACCTGATTGACAGAAATGAGGCTATGATGATTTATTTTGATATTTCCTCTCCTATAGACATGGCACTTTAAGAAGTTTCTTGATACAACAAAAGCTAAAGCAATTGTACAAAAGTAGAGGGTGCAAGACCCTATTGTTGTGGTGCAAAGAGAAAGAAATAAGGAGAGCAGCAGGAGGACAAACAAGAGGGATTTCACTATCCTGAGGAGCTTAATCTGTCCACATCCAAACAGTTCAGTTAGTTCTATTTGGATATCACTATGCTGACAATTCCATTAAAGTAGTGAAAGTTTGTTGTGAAGTGTAACTCTAAAAATAGAACATTTAGGGCTGCAGACCTCTTGAAGAAAAGTCCTTGGCTCATGCCTCCACTGTCTGAATGTTTCATAGCTTGGTCACTACAAGTCATTAAATCTCACCAGACCCAACAGGATGGTCTATGAAAAAGGATGGGGGTATATAACTGGCAGTGCTGGCACACAGCCCGTTGTCTTATTTTTATAGTGGTTGTGCCAGACACTTGTTACTTTTGGTTATGCTTCACTTTTTTCTTGTTCTCTTAAAAAGCATTAAATATAATTGCTGGAGCATGCAAATGTCTCCCTATCCATATGTGTTAAAGTCTTAGGTCAGCATTTTTGCATGCATAAAGCTCTCCAGACCCAAATTTAGTGAAGACTTGGGAGATGGAAGAGGCAGAGAAGTAGTGAAGCTGGGAGAAAGGGCTAACTCACTTATCCCAGTCATGAAGACACCGAAAAGACTGTGAACTCCCACATAGATTTCTGCATTCAATTAATTTCCAGTTGGTACTTAGAGATAACATTATGGAAGTTTTTGTTTCTTCGCTTGGCTTTAATTGCTTTCCTTATTAGGATTTATCTTTCTGATATAAGAAAATATTATTTCAATAGATGCTGCAATATTATGCAAAAGAACTAAAAAATTATTTCCCATAGAACATTATTAATGAATGTTTATGAGTTTCAATGCAAGCAATTTAAAGGGTTTGGAAGATACCTTTCTTGAGACCTCAATTCAATGCAGTAGACATTGGTTTAAAATAAAGTAAGCTTCATGCTTGGGGTTTTCTTTTTCTTTCTTTTCTCTCTCCCCCCTCCCCCCTCAATAGATGAAGCTGTTTTTCAAATGCTAACTAATCTAACCAATTTTGTATTGAATCATGAATGTATTTTAATTTACTATTCAACTGTTGTAGCAATGAATATTTCTGCATCCCAAGCAATATGTTAAAAGAGGGCTTTTTGCAGCTTTTTTTTTAAAATCCCCAAAAAACAAAAAAACAACTTCTGCAATTTCTTCCCACAGTCTGATTAAAATCCAATTAATTACAAACACAATTAAACCTTTCTACCACAGTTTGCAGAAGAGGGTTGATGAAAGTAAAGTTGTCAATCAAAGATCCAATAGGGAATAGTAAGTTGTCATCCACATAACTTTAAGCTAGTAAAAATATGAACTGAAAAACATTAACAGTGCATTGCCATATGTAAGTTCATTAGGAAATACCTCGTTTTATTAGGAAATACCTCACTTCTTTGATTGTTGTTCTATCATCAGATTAATACAATTTTTTTTTTATATGGCACCTTCTTGACAAAGTCCTCCTAAGGCATTTCACAATAATAAAATGCATAGAATAAAAAGGCAGTTAAAAATACAATAAACAGTAATTGAATGTTAAGGTACAATCCAATCGTACTGTGAAATAAGTGTTGTAAAAGACAAATCTGGTAGCACCCAAACTTCTCTAAAGTTCGGTTTTAATTGGTATTTTAAAATTTCATAAAACCAATAAAATGCATAGCCATATTAAACAATTTAAAAAAAGATAATATGCACAATATACATCAGAATTTTCCCCAGTCTAGACTGTCAATTGGCATAAATCAATATTTCCTTGCTGACTTCAGTGAAGCTACAGCAAATAACACTGAAGACTGAGTCTGTTACACATCTGTTACACATTGACTTAAAATGTAAAACTCAGATTATACTCTATCCTGTGGGGCTTTGGTGTTGATATTGGTTGCAAGGAGGTTATGCTTTTGTTTCCTTACTAACATTACTGAAAGTTCCCTGGAGGGTGTATGTGGAACTACTCTTACAGAGGTCAGAAAGTAAGAGTAAACTTCCCCTTTATGGGATGAGCTGGTGCTTAGAGTGCTTCTGCATGCTCAGTTCTTGTTTTCATCTAAGAACAAACAAATCTGAGAAAATTCATATTTTTGGCTCATAATGCACTAATTACTCAGCTATAAGCTATGGAGGCACAAGTGTGGTATGAGGGAGAGAAAAGAAAGCAAAAATATAGCGACTCTCTATTGGAGATGTGCTGGGCAGAAAAGAGAAAGCTTTAAACTAAAATGGCTGAGGGAGGGGGACCCCAATGCATTCCATTCCTACCAGTCTGATGAAAGTATGAGCAAGAGATATCCAGAGAGTGGAGAGCAATCACAGCACAAAGGAATTGCTGCCACTCCCTCCAGGAAGTTGACTTCACCAGGGCCCCAGCTTAAATGCTTCCATGCAAATGAACATAATATGGGGAATAAACAAGAGGAGTTAGAGATGTGAATACACCTGGAGGGCTACAGTATCACAGAGATGTGGTGGGATAGCTCCTACGACTGGAGTTCTGGGATGAAAGGACTCTTTAAGGACAGGTTGGGAACATAAAGAGGGGGTGTCACCCTCTTATGTCAGTGACCAACTAGAGTGTACTGAGCTCCACCTGGGGATGGATGAGAAGATTGAATGGATGAGGCACTCCAGGCAGATCAGAGCAGCCTCATGTTCACAAACCCTTTTCCTCATGGGTGACTGCAACCACACTGATATTTGTTGGAGGGACAACACAGCAGGGCACAAACAATACAGGAGGTTCCTGGAATGTGCTGATGATAACTTATCCAAGAGATAGAAGATCCAATTAGAAGATGTGTTATGCTGGACTTGGTTCTCACCAATAAGGAGGTACTGGTGGGGAATGTGAAGCTCAAGGGTAGCCTTGGCTGCTGTAACCGTGAAATGGTGGAGTTCAAGATCCTTAGGGCAGCAAGGGAGGCACACAGCAAGTTCTCTATCCTGGACTTTGGCCTCTTCAGGGATCTGCTTGTTAGAGTACCATGGGATGAAGCCCTGGAGGGAAGAGGGGCCAAAGAAAGCTGGTTAATGTTCAAAGATCACCTCCTCCAAACCAAGAAGCAATGCATCCTGACAAAGATGAAGCTGGGTAAAAATGCCTGGAGGCCTTCATGGATGAAAAAGGAGCTCCTGGACAAACTCCAATACAAAAAAAAAAAAAAAGAAGTCTAAAGAAGTGGAAGCAATAGCAGGTAGCTTGGAGGAATACAGAGAAATTGCTTGAGCAGCCAGGGATCAGGTTAGGAAAGCTAAAGCCCTGACATAATTAAACCTGGCCAGGGACATCAAAGGCAACAAGAAAAGATTCTGTAGATATGTCTGTGATAAAAGAAAGGCTAGGGAAAATGTGGGCCCTCTCCTAAAGGAAATAGGAGACCTGCTTACCTTGGAGATATGGAGAAGGCTTAGGTACTCAACAACATTTTTTGCCTCAGTCTTCACAGGCAAAAGCTCTGGCCACACAACCCAAGTCACAGAAGGCAAAGCAGGGATTGAGAGAATGGAGTCCCCAGTATGAGAAGGACACAGATTTGTTAGAATGAGACCAAAAGAGGATACAAAGATAATCAGAGGGCTGGTGTACTTCACTTACGAAGATTGGCTTGTTTAGAATTGAAAAGAAACCTGCTAGCAACCTTACAGTACCTAAACGGAGTCTACAAGAAAGAAGGAAAGGGACTTTTTACAAGAACATGTAGTGATAGGCCAAGGGGGAATGGCTTTAAACGAAAAGCAGCTAAACCCAGTTCATCCCAGAGAAGACTGTAACTCTACAGGCTGCCAGCACCTACAGAAGTTCAAGGCTTGGTGGTTTGAATGAAGGCTGGAGGCTTTTTAAACTAATTACTTACAGAAGTGTGAGACACAGTCATGAAAGCACATCCAGGCAGATAGCATGTGTTGGAAAAAATATGAAAATTGTAGCACAAAAATTGGCTTAAAAAATTAAAAATCAGTTCTGAACATCTTTTTAGCACATTAATTTCCTTATTTTTGATTGAAGTCAAGTGGCAAGTATGCCTCTGATTATTTTTCCTAATACTGACAATCTTAAGCACATATTTACATTATTTTATTTCTAAATATCTGGCCCTGGTCACCTGTGGTAATATCCAAAACCAAAAGAAGTCAATAAGATTGAGTTTATCAAATTTTAGTCATCAACATCTGATTTAGTCTTTGAGAGATCTGTGTTGTCAGTGAAGAGAACTGGGAAATGATTTGTTTGATATGTCTTAGAGAGCTGGTTTAGGGTGACGTGAAGCTTATCTTTATGAGTTCCTGTTTTTTCCTCACTATAAAGGGAACCTACAAGGACTATAAAGGGAATCTAGTGCAACTGTCTTATATTTAGATGTTTACATTTAGTCAGAATATTCAACTTGCGCTGTGTAAAGGTGGGGAGGAGCCAGTAGTCTAGCCAAAGATATAATGCTTTTTATACAGAAATTCCTCTGCTCTAACCCATAGGCCATCTCCTTTCCCCATGCATTTTGAACAAGAGGATGTCACTTTTCACTTGTGGCTAACTCAGCTGTGAGGCAAAGTGAGTGAGTGGGAAGAGTGTAATAGTCAAAGCACAATGTGATGATCCTCTAGTGTATTCCCTGAAGTAGTATCTCACACAATTTCTGCTAGGCCCCCTTCAAGTAATTACTGTCAATTCCTGCTTATCTGCCAGCTCTCTCACCAGGTTTTCTTTTCCTTGGCTTCCTTAGTGAAGATACTGATTCTGACAAAAGGACACATTTGTCAAGGAGCCAGCATGCCAAATTTTCTTTTCCTTTCTTTTCTGAAATTATGCAAGGGATTACAGTCCAGCCCGAACCAGCATGTATCTTACCATATAAGTTAATAAAGCATATAATAATCAATGTCAAATGGACATTGGTGATAGCAGATACAGCTATGTCATTCAGTAGACAGCTGCTTGCTACAGCTGCTTCTGGACATTTTAATTTTAAACCTGTAAAATCACAGAGGGCTTTTAAATAGATCACCGAGGCTGATTAAGTAATTCCAAAGCTTGTAGTCGTTAACACACCTCAAAGAGGTTTTTGAACATAGACACTTCTCCTTAGGGACCATACTGGAAGTGAGGAGTCCCTTAAAGTTATCTCTCAAAAGATAAGATAACTTGTTTAGCCATAAGACAGAAGGGAACAGGTTTCATTGAGCTTATACAGTGACGAACATGACTTCAGCCTGGCCTGGGGTGGGGTGATATTTAGAGCATATATCTCCCAGAGTTTGGATAGGGAATCCTCTATTTGCAGCTTCTACGTAAACCTGGTTTAGGCAATAACAAATGCAAATCCTCTAATGACTAAGTACAAATGGATTCATAATCTAATCACCACATTTATTAAGTTCTTGAATGGAGAATGTAATTGGTTCAGACCTGTAAGGGCAGGAATAGGGACTGCTACTTAGGTTTTACCATCTAGTACTGCAAACAGTAAATCTACAGGAGTAGGCAAAAATCATTTGGCGTATCCATGTGCTTTCAGTAATATCACAAGGGTTGTGTAACAATTTATTTGAACCAAAGTTTCTATCTTTGTTCTTAGGCTACAGAGAAAACATGTACTTGTTAGGTGCTCTGAAAGCCTACATGATCTGAGTTCCTGAACACAAATTCCTTTCCACTGTAATTTCTGAATTCAGTGTAAGCATACCCTAAGAATCAAGGAAACCTTGAGTCCATCTGTTTCATTTTGGTAATCCTGCAGCTGTTGTGATGTGTAACACAAGTCCAGATGCAAGACTCACATGTCCCACTACCAAGCCAGACTCACACATATCTGTGCGACTAGACAGGGCTGCATTTTGGCATCTGTATGTCACAAATTTGTTCCTCTTTCTTAAAGTGCAATATTTGCCTTCTGTTGTCAGGTCAGTTTCCACTATACAGAACAAACAAAGGTAGTCACCTGAAGAAAAATGTAGTGTGGTGCTTTTACGTTTTTTTGTGCTATAAGAATAAATTTTAGTTTTAAAGCTATCCACACAACACGTGGGGGTGAAACAAGAGTGAAATAGGAGGAAGGCAGAGATTTTTACCCTGACAATTTGAAGAGCATGCTTTCCTTTCTCAGATGCTAGCATTTTGCCTCAGGATTTGGACATATCATGAGCTTGATTTGACTGTCAACAAATTGATCAAAAACAACTGTCTTCCATATAGTAGTTCCTCCAAGCCATACAGTCTGTATGGAGGACAGGTCCTTCTTTGTCCCTCACCTGCCTTTTTCCCCCAGCAGTGTAAAGGGTTCACCCAGTAACTTACTTGCTAACACATTTTTTAATTTCCTACTCTTTTGGTGGCTGAAGAAATTCAGCAGTGCCCTCTGAGGACTCACACAAGTGTGTCACTTTGCAAAACAACCTCTGATTTTGTCAGTTGCATGAGCTAAAGCCAGCGAAACTCCAATGCTTTGGAAGAAAATCCAGGGGCACCTTGAGGGTTTAATTTTTTTTCTTTTTTCTTTTTTTTTTTTGTAAAGTTCAAGATGATTAATTATATGGGACTCAAGATATGTAAAAGTTATCCAAGTTTTCACCATTAATCACATAAATGAACAGAAAATAATTAGTTCGTAGTGACTTTCTGGCTTATTATAATCAGCCCAACTCAAATCGACTTAGCCCAGAGAGCCAAATATAGCAAGCAAAAAACCTTGAGGCATTTTTTCGCTATGTGTTGCCTGTTATCACACAGTGAGATTTCTGTTCAAATGATGTGCCTTATTAAGGCAGGCGAAACCCATTTAAACAATATATCAGAAATGCAGACAAGCTGCAGAAAATACATATATAAAGGGTATATTTTTCTTGAAAATTATTGATGGCTAAGCCTGCTAAAACTTTAGAAAATGTGTTTTCTAAATCACTGACATTATAGTTTTCTAATAATACAATTGGTGCTTTTTTTTAATTTTGCAGTCATTTTTTTCTCCCTTCTTACTTTCCCTTGTAATGGACTTGAATAATGGCAATTATTCCCTTTTATTTTACGGGCTTAAACCATGTGCTTATTAGAATAAATGTTATCATTACCCTTTTTATTTTATGATTATTAATTTTTTATTTGATTGACAATACTTTTACTGTAGGCTTAAAGTCTTGAATATTACATGTAATAGAACAATAATAAAATGGAAAGGCTTAGTTATGATTCTTTCTTTCTTTTTCCTAATAACTACAAATTTAATTATTAGAGATCTATTCTAATTGTAGGTACCCCAAAATATGTTTAAACTGTTAATTTTTTTGTCATCTGTGGGTATTTGAGACCTCACTATCTTTGGCACTTTAACTGAGTGCACGATTTCAGAGAATCACAGAATCATTTAGATTAGAAAAGATTTTTAAGATGATTGAGTCCTACCATTAACCCAACACTGCCAAGTCCATCATTAAACCATGTCACCAGGTGCTACATCTACATATCTTTTAAACACCTCCAGGCATGGTACCACAACCATTTCCCTGGGCAGCCTTTTCCAATGTTTGACAACCTTCTCAGTGAAGAATGTTTTCCTAATATCCCACCTAAACCTTCTCTGGTGCAACTTGTGATTTTGCCTATGGCTTGTTACCCGGGAGAAGAGACATACCCCACCTGTCTCCATCCTGCTGTTACGGAGTTGTAGAGAGTGATAAGGTCCCCCCTGAGCCTTCTCTTCTCCAGACTAAACATCCCCAGGTCCCTCAGCCATTCCTCATCACGCTTGTACTCCAGGCCCTTCACCATCTTCATTGCCCTTCTCTGAATCAGCTCCAGTCCCTCAATGTCTCTCTTTCAGTGTGGGGCCCAGAACTGAACACAGGACTCAAGGTGCAGCCTCACCAGTGCCGTGTGCAGGAGGATGATCACTGCCCTGGCCCTGCTGCCACGCTGCTGCTGATACACGCCAGGATGCCGTTGGCCTTCTTGGCTACCTGGGCACAAGCTGACTCATATTCAGCTCTGTTAATCAGCACCCTCAACTCCTTTTCCATGAGCAGCTTTCCGGCCACTCTCTCAAGGCTTGGAGCAGTTCATGTGGCCCAAGTTCAGGACCTGGCACTGATATCTCTTGAACCTCAATTTGCCCCAGGCCATCAACCCCTAAATTAGCTCTGCCTTAGTCACTGTGTCATCCAATAAAGGGTGGAGGAATATCAAACAGTACTACGAGTTTGTGTTTGGGAGTTTGAACATCTGTGTCAGCAGACTGATGCTCCAGCCAGCCTCCCTAAACCCCAGGCGTGGCTGTGAACCAGCCTCCCTGAGCTGGTCCCATCTTGGTTGGACCCATCTTTTTCCATACTGTCAATGAAAGTGACATCTGGACTGTCACAATTCTTACTTCATATTTGAATCAGCGGAAGAACAGTAAACACTTGTGATTTTTTTGATTCTCTGACTGTTGAAACAGCATCCTGTCAGGTGAGTTTCACGGCCAGCACACTTAAGTAAGTTAAGTGATAAAGTTGAAAGTAAATAGGAGAGTAGTCTGTGTTGCACGTCACCAGAACTATGATATTGAGTTAAGAGAGGTACATAATCAAATGCAACTAAGACAAGGTCCCAGGACTCTCTGGCATGGATAATGAAAACACAAGACTCATGAGAATACCACACACTCTTCCTGGTAGCTTTTTGCCCTGGTGATGCAGCAAACAAATTTCCTCTCTTTTCAAATCTCCTTGGAGCTTCAGCATGCAGCTTATCATAGAATCATAGAATAGTTAGGGTTGGAAAGGACCTTAAGATCATCTAGTTCCAACCCCCCTGTCATGGGCAGGGACACCTCACATTAAACCATGTCACCCAGGGCTCTGTCCAACCTGGCCTTGAACACTGCCAGGGATGGAGCATTCACAACATCCCTGGGAAACCCATTCCAGTGCCTCACCACCCTCACAGAAAGCATTCCTACCTTAGATCCAGTCTAAACCTCCCCTGTTTAAGTTTCAACCCGTTAACTCTTGTCCTATCACTACAGTCCCTAACGAATAGTCCCTCCCCAGCATCCCTGTAGGCCCCCTTCAGATACTGGAAGGCTGCTATGAGGTCTCCACACAGCCTTCTCTTCTCCAGGCTGAACAGACACAACTTGCTCAGCCAACCTTCATATGGGAGGTGCTCCAGTCCCCTGATCATCCTTGTGGCCCTCCTCTGGACTTGTTCCAACAGTTCTGTGTCCTTTTTATGTTGAGGACACCAGAACTGAACACAATACTCCAAGTGAGGTCTCACAAGAGCAGAATAGAAGGGCAGGATCACCTCCTTTGATCTGCTGGTCACGCTTCTTTTGATGCAGCCCAGGATACAGTTGGCTTTCTGGGCTGCAAGCGCACACTGAAGCTGCCTCATGTTCATTTTCTCATTGACCAACACCCCCAAGTCCTTCTCCACAGGGCTGCTTTGAATTTCCTTTTTGCTTAACCTGTAGCTGTGCCTGGGATTGCTCCGACCCAGGTGGAAAATTTAGATTAAAAACCTTCTCTGATGAAATCATCAGAGTCATCTTTTAAGCAAGAGAAGCAAGAGTCAATACGTGTAGACTCCAGATATACAGGATGACAACAGAGTGGAGGAATGGGGGTGGTCAGAATTTTCAGCTTTACTCTCTACATAAAATTTGCAAATACAAACTATGCAGCAACTGCTTAACCTATGTGCCATTACAGAAAAAAGCCTGTAAATGAATTCAACAGATTACTCAGCCTCCTTAAATTTATCCACCTCTATTTTATTCCTGTACTGTGTAGAAGAGGTATCAGTTCTTGCATCATAGCATTTAGAACAAAGAGCAAGGATGTACCTAAAGACAATGAAAGGAACACGTAGCACCTTTGCAGACACCTAAGAAATGTTGAAGACAGATTATTCAGTCTTACCCTTCCCTATCTTGATTTTGGTACTTTCATCCTAATACTACCTTGTTTCCATCTTAATTGTATGAGATTTTTACATTTCAAAGAGCTGAATTTATATCTCTGCACAAACTTTTTTACACAAACACCCCTGAAACTGGAAGTAGCATCTAGGTTGCACAGTGTAAAGATTGATAATATCTGTTTGAGAAAGTGGATGTCTAAAACAAAATAATATGTGTGATGAAAATAGCAGAACTCAGGGGACCCTCAGTGCCATTCCAATAATTACAAGATTTATGGATCTCTGGAAATGGAAATTGCATCTAGGCTTTGATAACACTCATTAATGAGAGAATCATGACTGAATGCAGAGGTCCCACTGACTTTGTATTCCCACCAGGGAATATGTATAAGAGAACATCAAGCCTATTTTATTTTTTATTCTTTTTTTTTGTCTTTCTTAATTCTCTGGTAAACCAGGTACCAATGACTACAGAACCCATCCAAACCAATAACAATTTCTTAAAACAGTCAAGTGTCATTATTTCTGGGAGAGAGACATTCCAATCCAAAATCTAGAATTCAGTTCATGCTCATTCCTCAGTCCATGTCACAACATCTCAGAATGCTTTGCAAGTCTCTAGGGATGGGATCAGACTAAGACTTACAGGATGCAAGTGAAGATTCTGAGGTCTGCTACTGACCTATGTAACCTTGGTCATTTTGCTTTTCTTCTTTTCTACCCATGTTTTGTCTGTTCAGGCTAAACTCCTCCTGGCAATGCCAGTCTCTTATAATATCACAATCCCTAAACAAAAGCAACAGAAAAAACAGCTGGAGCCTCTAGCCACCAACAATGTAAATAATAATAGATTTCTTTTTCTCTAAACAGCAATGCACATGCATCAAACAGGGTGATAACATAAAGATTTGTAATAAAATAATAATAAAAATTTGAAATATTGTTACTAATAAAACATCTTTTCAAGTTTTCTCTTTTACAACACATGTGTATGCATGTTGTTGAATGTGTGCAGAGCCAAATTAAATTTTGCATATTATATCAAAACAAGTGCAATCACAGTAACCAGTTTTTTCTTGGCATTTTGATTTCTTTTTTTTTAATGAACTTTCCCTGAGGACAATTGTATAATCGAGCATTTATTTATTATAAGTAACAAAAGGAATTTTGATTGTTCCAGCTGTGGCAAAGAAATACACTTTGATAAGCATACAGTACCACGGATGAAAATAACAACACAAGTAAGTAATTAAAAGCCTTGGAATTTAAGGATGAAATACTCTACTGACATTTCACTGTTGAATTTTATGTAGTTATCCTAGAGAATTGGGGCCTCAGAAAAAGGGAACTCAGGAATGTTTGACCTTATTTCCGTATTTCTCTAGAAGAATTCAATTTCTTCAGTCTTAGGGAAAAAGAAGTCTAACTAATATGAAATGTCAGACTGCATGTTTTGGAAAACTGAAAATATAAGAATAGAAATTACATTAAAAAAAAGTTCTGTTTGTTTGTTTTCATATTTATACACATTGTGGGAAGTAAAGGAACAGAGTCATACAGCAGCATCCCACAGAGACTGTCTACATTAGGTACAAGATCATCCATTTTTTTTCTGGATGAGGACACACCAGCAAGTTGCCCTGGAGAAAAAAAGCTCCTATGCTCCAGTTTAATACTAATTATTTTATTTATGCTTTCACTTCAGTATGACTTCAAGGTTTTTGTACGTCTTTGGTAGAAAATTATAATCTATTTCACATATAGTAGTGGGATAAGAAGAAAGTATTGTAGCACACTGTGGTTTTAAGCAGCACTATGTATGCAAATACCAGTCTGTTAAGTGCTTGATTGTACATTACACCAATGAAAAAAAAGTTCTTTTTCACAGTATTGACACAAATACTTGCAGTTTAAAAAACATTTTTAAATGTGTTTTGCTGTTTTTTATGGGATTTTTTTTTTTTGGAACTGTGATTACTCTGTGTATGAAGATCCATTTCTTAACATTTCATAGACCATTACTATGTAACAGCTTACCTCAGATACATTTCTCTTGAGATGTTTTGTATTCTTCTTTGTAAGAATCTCAGATAATATTTTTCCCCCACATGGAAGTCAAATGAATGGAAGACAGCAGTGAAAAACTTCTTGTTTATTCCAGACCTAAAAGCCCTCATAAGAAATTATATAAATTTATCCCTTCCTTGATTATCCATTCTGGGTCACAGCAGTGCAACTACCACTTTTCTAACGTAAAATTTTGGGTTTGGATGCAAAGGTTTTGAGGGTTTGTTTCTTTTTTGGTTGGTCTGTTTTGGTTTTTTTTCCTCTTTATTCAGAAGTCTGTCAGCTTTAAGTTGAAAAATTTTCTTTTCAGTTAATAGAAGCCGAACAAACTAAGCCCTCTTTGCACACACTGGGAAAACACCTGTGTATCAGGATCAAATTTGGCATGACATTGCTGCAGTTTCAGGATCATTGCTCGAGGAGGATGATTTAGGTATTGATTGGAAACTATTTCCCCTCCCTCAGCAAAGCAAAAGGCAAAGCAAAAAAAAATTACTTTGGGAAGAATGTTAGATGTGTAAATGCTGGTATCTCTAGCAAATAAAGTTCAGGTAATATAACAGCTCCATCAGCAAAATGGATTAGGTGGCAGAAGGCTTGGTTGTTTGAGGCAATGTGTTTGTGTTCAAAAAGAAAAAAAGTGCTAGTAAGGCTTATTTGCAGTACTTTGTTATGAAGGGAGCAGCATCAGTTGATGTGAAATTATATGAAAATGTATGCAAGAATTTTTTAGTAAATTCTTTGGGGCATTTGCCCAAGTTTAGTCACAGCTCAGAATCTTTACTCCCACCTTATTAGTTTAAAGCTGTGATGGAAACTCAAAGTGACAGCACTGTCAACACACTGAGACATAATGCCACAGAGAACTGTGCTTCCGGGCCTGCAAACAAAACATCAGCTTCCAAGTGAAAAGACATTGAAATAGGGTAAAAAAGCCATTGTATGCTATGTATCATCACCATATAATGGTATAAAGTAGAACAGCAAGTTTACTAAGGAATACAGGGGTCAGAAGTGTATGTGTATGGAGATTCTGCTCATAATGGTGCCATAATCAGCAGCCTAATTTATTTATGTCAAAATTTTGCATAATTATAGGGTTGGGTAGTGGTAGTAGTCTGCTATTAGTCTAAATGTTTGATTAAAATCTAAAACAAACTTCCCTTCCTCTTTTATGCATATATGCACAAAACAAAGTGAGAAAAACATAAAGACCTAACGTGTAGTTTTTGCACACAAAAGTAAGCAAAACAAGATGAAAAGGTTTTGAAATCACATTTAATGCCATAGCATCTCTATTCCCTCATAATAACTCCATTAAACTTGACAACTGAGAGGATGCAAAAAAGTTTGCTCACTTTCTTTTCTGCTCAGATTCAGACCTCTCACACCTTCCCAGGGCTGCTATCAGGCATTAGTGAGTAGATTTACTTCTTAGGAAGTAGCCACTTAAGCTTCACTGTTCATCTGAAAGTTCAGGAGGAAGCTGAAAAAATAATGAATAGGGACAAGGAAAACCAATTTTCCTCTTTCTGCCTGCTCCAGTGAAATCTCCACAGCAGCCTCCATTTTTCGGGTTGAAAGTGTTGATGGAGAGGATGGAGACTAGCAAAGAAGCAAACAAGCATAGCTCATCTGACTTCATGGCTCTGGTCAAATGCTGTAGCCTTAGACCTTACACAGGTGCACTTCACAGGGATAATGACAGCGAATCTGCATGAGCCCAGTCAGAGCGGGATGGGGCTTTTACATATGAAACATATAATTCAGTTAAAGAATGACAGTGATTTGAGATAATCTTAGTGACAAAAATATACAGAGATAAAAGTGATTCTTCAGGATTTTCATGTATTTTACAAAATACCCCCAAGGTCTCTTGATACCTAAATCAGTACCTAAACAGGGCCTTCAAGAAACCTGGAAGGGATTTTTTACAAGGGCATGTAGTGATAGGACGAGGGTGAATGTCTTTGAACTAAAAAAGGAGAGATTAAGATATTAGGAAAAAATTCTTCACTATGAGCATGATGAGGCACAGGCTGACTAGAGAAGCTGTGGCTGCTCGATCCTTGGTAGATGGTATTTTGATAGTTAGATGTTAGATAGTTATTTTGATAGGTTAGATAGTATTTTGAGCAACCTGGTCTAGTGGAAGGTGTCTCTGCCTGTGGCAGGGGGTTGGAACTAGATTATTTTTAAAGTTCCTTCCAACCCAAACCATTTTATGATTCTATGTTACAGGACTGCTTTTTGGCTTGGGCAATGGAAAATATCTTTAGGAGTCAGCTCTCTGGAAATGGAAGGAAATAAAGACTGTTGAAAATTTTCCACTAATTTCAGAAAAAAACAAATCTACTCCTAATCAAAATCCCAAACCATTTTAACTCCCACTCACACACACATGGACACACAGTCTCGATTGGTGATTTGCAACTGTAAAGTTTCCTTGTTACTAACATTAACGTGTAACAGTTGCTACCAATGTGAATAACTATTGTTATTTTTAATAATTGTGCAACAAGGACCTTTAAAGAAGACCAAGACACTGAAGTGCCAAGAGTTTAAAAAAAAAAAAGCCAAAAACCAAGAGATCCCAATTAAAGAGCTTTAAGTCTAAATTGATCAGCTGATCTGAGTGTACTGGGAGAATTACAGCCACAGAATAAGTTGTCATACAAAGCTCTAAACATGCCTAGTTTCTGGTGTTACAGCAGCACTAGTATGCAATATCTGCAGTCTCCTGGTGAGATGCCAAAAGGAAAAGGGGAGCACCATCTCCCTCAATGATATAAACTAAGGCAACAAAAGCACTTCACTGGAATCATTGCATCTCCCACAAGCATCTTTCAGCGCGGTAGTGTCAACAAGGTAATGCAATCTTTTTCTGCCCTTCTCTGACACATATACAGCCAACAGCAGAGATCAAGCTTTAGACACGTGGTGATGAGCACATTCTAATAAACCCTTTTCTTTCTGTGAAAAGGGAAAAAGAAGCAATATGCCATTAAAATAAATATCACTGAGACCCTACTGAGAATGTCCTGTGAAGGTTTTCTCCTAACCTCTTTGCTCCTCATTAGTAACTGAAGGATGAAAAATTCTACACTTGTAGCTTAGATGCACAAGTAGAAGAGACTAAGGTTTTATTTAAAAAAAAAATAAGAAATGTGCTGCTGTATGCTTTCTAAAAGAAAACAAAACCAAATAAAGTAATCTCAAATAGTTTTCCAAAACTGAGTCCATTCTTTCGGCTCTGAGTCAGGTTCAATGGCTTCATCAGTTTACATACTTTAATGACGAGTAAGGCCCTGTAGACCATCAGCAATTCAATTGCAGTGGTGTCAGGGATTATTTACCATAGCTTGTGATCAGATCGCTTAGCTATGTTACATGATGCAAGACCTTAACTTGTAATAGCATGTTATACTTCTTCTGCCTCCATGTTTTATGTTCTCTTTGCAATTTTCCATGGTTGGCTGGTTAAACATAAAAGAAAGGTCTGGGACTGAACTGTACTGCGAACTGAAATCTGAAAAAAGTGGAATTTCAGCTGACTGAAACTTCCTCAAGAAACACATTGCCCTTATTCCAGAAGTCAGCTTAAACCTGGCCTATAGATTTTTATACTAAACATACAGGTGGCATCAATTAGCATCAAGAAGATATCCTCAGAGTTTCACTGGTTCACACAAATTGAGGATATAGCTCTATGATTTTTGAAGCAACATATCTGCAGATGAATTTAATGAGAATTACGAATAAATGATGCCCCAGCATATAATAAGACTGTTTCATGACATTTCAAGTCTTGTTTTTCACTGTTCTACTTTGAATTTTCTGGGTGTGTGCAACATTGTTGCTCTTTATCTATAATAATAATAATAAAATAATAATGGTTTATCATTAACAGAAATTTTCAAAACCACACAAAATTTAAAGCACTTCAAAAAAGTTTAGGCCTTCTGCTGATTCTATCCTTATACTCTTTTCATAACCTCTCCAAGGATTTATCAATATTTTAAGATGGAATTCAACTCACTAAAGCACAAACGTCCAAAAATCAGATGTTTAAAATAGTAACTTAGGCTTCCTTCATGGAAACAGTGCCATTTTCAAAAGGAATTTGAACATTTTATAGTGATTTGACATTAGGAAGTGAATCTGCTCCTTCCTATTGGCTGAGGAGGAAGACTAGCCTCCCAGCTTAGATTCAGCACTGTATTTTTAGGATGATATAGCTTGATTAACAAATGTCATTCATTCAATGTAAAAGGATTCCCAGAAGCACAAATATTTTCCTTTTTCTTCTCTCCTACATTCAGCACAAGACATGTTAGCACTTACAGTGCTTTAGAAGAATATACCTTTTTGTCACAAAAGATGCAAAGCCTTTGAACTTCTTTCCTGTATGAAGTGGAAGTTGAACTCAAAAGCCCTGCTGATGTCCTACAATCCTGCAATAGCACAACATTTGTTAGCTGATGTTAAGAAGTGGACTTCATCTCACATTAGAGAGGAGAGAAGAAATAACACTACAGTGTGTGCTAAACTGACCTGAGGGAAAATTACTATTAGCAGGATATAAACCCAAGAAGTCTAGTTGTATTATAAACCCAGAGCAATGTAACTTGTTCCAAGGGCACTGTTTGTGCATACAACTCACAGGGCAGTGAGGCCTTATTCTTTATTGAGGCATCATTGCTGTAATGCAAAGAAGAAATAAATGCTATAAAACCACCACAAAAGGCAGAATAGCACCTTAAAACTCATCAGATTAAAAGGCAAGGAGTGATTTCAGGAAAGGAAATTAAGCTGTTAGAACAAATAACAGCAAGCTCTGACACAGAAAATACTCACTATGATTGCCATGGTAGTTTTTCTTGAGTAGGGAATGCTGGGCTCAGACTGTGAATGAATACTGACAGTCTGGGCTACATTGCTGGCAAGGTTTAAAACACAAAACAACCACCCATGGGAAGAAGGTGTGGAGGGAATAAAAAAATTATACTCTAGTTCCTGTATCTCCAGTTCAAACCTGGGTCCCTGGTAGTGAAAATGTAGGAGAAGAAAGATGAAAGACAACTAGATAGGACTAATGTGGCCACCAGTGAGAGGATTGGAGAATACATGTCATTATATTCTGCTGTGAAGGATATGCATGCTAATTGTGACAGTGCACAAATGGTAACATCCTTCTCAGAGTCTTTCAGTATTTAAGATAATAATTTTGTGAATCCTGGATAGCTTCTTGTGTTTCAACAGCTACCTTACCTAGGACAGCAGCACTACTCTCTGGCAGCACTAGCTCTACAACAGCAGAACATTAGGAGGCTTAGCAACGCCTGTGTCAAAAAAAAGGGACTTGTTTCATCTGTCCATCTAGATTCCGAACGTGCTTACACTTGCACTGCAGAACTGAGAGCTCATATCCCTCATGAAAGTCCTTTCATCATGATTGTTAGGTGCTGCACATAGTTCATTTTGTTTCTTAGTCAGGCTTACTGGCTTAGGCTCAGCATTTTATTAACATAGCTATGTGGCCTGTAAATGGAGTAATATTGTGCCTGGACAGCTCAACATGTGCTTTGCTCCATCAAGAGGAATGTTTCTAAATGCCTAAATCATATTAGTTGTAGTTTGGGTTCAAATATGCTGGCTGTAAATAGATAGCTCAAGGTTACATGCTAAGCCAAAGCTGAAAATTGTCTTTCCCTTCTCCATGTCCAGCCCTAGGCTATACTCTGATCTGTTAGTGGGGTTATGCATATTCATGTTTTTATTGCCTCAGGAACCAGGTCCTTGTATGGTCTCAGCTACAGACACAAGTCTTCTCTTGGTGGAGAGCAACATAAAACAATAAAGCAGAAAGGCAGGACATACACTAAAAAGCAGATGAAGCCAAAGGAGGCACCAAGGCATCCCTCACAGACTTCCAGTGAGCTTGAAATCTGTTCCTTCTGCAGATCTTCTTGCCTGCAGATATGTTGTTTGCCGTTTAAAGGATGAATTTTCCCTCCAGCACAGGAACCTTGGTGGTAGGCGGAAGGTATGAACTTTCTCCTTGCAGCACCTTCATTCAGTCTGTGATGCAGTGGGGCTACACTCCCACTGACCTATGAAACTGCCATACACTGCAAGGATCCTAAAAGGACCCTATATCTGTTAAAAGCATCTTCTTTGAGCATATGTTGAAGTACCATGTACAAGGACTAAGCTCTATGTATGTCTTAATGTAATTGGCAACTCAGTTTTCCAACTGGATTTCCCTACCACCTCCTCTTCTTCACAGAGATTTATTCTTTTCTTCAGATTTTTCATGCTAATGTAACTACATAAAGAACAGTATGGTGGGTTCATTATCTGAGCCAGCAATACAAATTTAATCCATCAAAACACCACCTACAGCCGATAAGTCCTATCTTCATAAACTGCATTGGAAACCCTAATGAAGTTGTCATTCATCCCTACTATTATGATGATGATGCAACAGGAGATGCGCATGCGTTAAATATTGAAGTATATATTCCCATCCATAGTAAATCCTCCCTGTATATAACCTATAATATGTAAATAAAAAATTATTAATCAAACCTTTGCAAAATAAGGTGAAAGGATTTCTCCTTTCCTTTCAAAACATTGCTCTGACAAAAAATAACTTTCAGAACAGATATTTTTGATTCTGAAAACTTTCCAAGCATGTGTGTACAGGTACAAGCTGGCCACATGCTCATTTGATAGTCAAAACTAAGTTTCTCAGTTTAATTTCTGAACCAAAAAGGAGGGAAAAATCCTATACGTCTTCTGCAGCGGCTAACTGAAGCCTCAGGAAACTTATAAATTTTTGTTATGTAGTCTTTTAGCTCAGGCTTCCTAATTTGGAGTCAGCTTGGTAAATCTTTCAAAGTAGGACTGATTGTCTATTGGAAGAAGTTATGGATTTGATGATGATGTATATTGGAAACAGCATCTCCAGTGACTTTGTATTATTCTCATTACAAAGCAGCCAAAACCTGCAGCTGATGGAGCCAACTCATAAACTAGCATCAGCTTTATTGTTTCGATACTACAAAGACGCTCTGGCAGCTCTCATGCATTGCCAGGATCAGGCAGAACAAATACAGAAGGAAGTTGCTTTAAAACAGAAACAATCTCCTGCTTTTCATCTTATGCCTGGAGTTTCTTTAACAGATTATTTGCACAGTTATCCAGTATAGTCACCCTGAGCATAATTCACCCATCCTGGTGACTATAAATTAGATGCAACTGGGGAAAATTGACTAATATTGATTCATGTAAGGAAACCAGTGTCTATAATACAAATGTAGTTGATGAGTATCCATTTAATTATCTTTGTTGACTTCACTTTCCTTTTTTCTGATTGAGCTGTCCTCCCGACTCTCATTCTTTCTGCTTTTGTTTTCAGACAAGACCTAACCCAATCAGTTCAAAATCTTGAGTAGTTTGAAGCAACATCAGCAGTAGTTGAATTCCTGAAAATACATGAAAAAAATAAAATTTCACTCCTCTTCTGAAATAATTGAAAGAATCCTTGTCCTAGCAAGTCAGAGAAGTGATTGTGGAGAGACTGCAATTAGCCAGAAACTGGAAAAAAAAGTAAAGAAAAGTTGACCTACACAATTACTTTTTGTTACAGAGAATTGTTGTTATTTATAGAAACAAAAGCCACCCAGAGTAGATTAAAGAAGTCCGTTAATTGCTTTTATTCATTTTAGGGATCAGGGACTTAAGAAAGAGGGATTTTTGTTTTCTCTCTTGAATGCTGCCGTCTCCGTAGGCCCCAGAAATGTTGCTCACAGGGAGAGCAAAGCGCCTTGGACAAAGCATCCATTTATATGCTGCAAATCACAAAAAGCACCATAATTTCCCCCTTCAAAGGATCATGATGTCATAGCTGCAGAATAGTACTGACTGCTGGATGTGGAAAGAGTTAATACTGATTCCTGAAGGAAATCGGGTGGGTATGTTACTAATGCCAGAAGAGTGAAACAGTCTTTATTCTCCCTGTGACCCTGCACTGCCTGCTTCATGCCTTTTGCAGGCACAGGTTATTACACAGCACTTGAGGAATGCTGTAGCTCCCCTCCATTATTCTGATGAGGTTTTTTGTATTTTCTTTTTTCCTTCCAAAGCACTGTGTCTTTTCCTGGGAACAAGTCACCAGGAGGGAGCTTTTTAATCTGTCACTCAGGGACTCATATAAGCAAGTACCTGTATAACAGGGTTTGTGGAATCCAGAGAAGATTGAGTTCTTCAGTCAAGACTTGAAGGTGTGACCTCCTGATTTAGAAGACAGAGTGCTACTTCTGGAGTTTACCATTTCCACCATTCTCCTCATCTGTTTTTGTCAAGCTCAAGAATTGCACTGCCAGTGGAAAAGGCTGCAGTTCTTAATGAAATCAGAAGTGCTGGGAATTAAATCTGTGGTTTCTGAAAGATCATTAGCACTCTGTTTTAACCCCTTTTCTTTCCTTTTTCAGATTCAAACCTTTCACTGTTAAAACCTTCCAGATAGCTGTTTGTGGTTTTTTGTTGTTTGGGTTTTTTTTGGTTTTGGGTTGTTTTTCTTTTTTTTTTTTTGGGGGGGGGGAAGGTGTGTCAAATTTTGCAACTAATTAGTAGTATTTGTTTGCAAGGATTAGCATTAGCATTCCAAGATTTTTTTTATTACTGTTCTTTGTTATAATGCCAGACAGAAGTTTAAAACAGACAAGCAGACAGACAGACGTACAGGTCAGGAAAAAAAACCTCAGTAAACCACAGGACAGAACTTCTGAAGCAATGTTAAAAACATTGATTTTGTTAGAGTAAATCTGAAAACAAACCTATGGCAATGAATCATCAAATTTTCAGCTGATGAAGACTAGTTTCACTTCAAAGCAAAGAATTCACCACTCAGTTTACCTCTGGGTTTACTTCCAGCTGTGTAGTGCGTTTACCCTGGCTGGACAGAGGAATGGGCACTTACACTTTGTGTAAGTGCCCATTCCTCTGTCACTCCCATCCTCAACTGGACAAGGAAGAGAAAACATAAAGAAAGGCTCATGGATTGAGGTAAGGACAGGAGGCGATCACTCACCAATTACTGACACAGACAAACAGGCCTAACTAGGGGAAATTAGTTTAATTTTTTACCAATGAATCAGAGCAGGATAATGAGAAATAAAAGCAAATCTTAAGAACACCTTTTCTCGCCCGACCCTTCTTCCCAGGGTCAAATTCACTCCTGATTTCTCTAACTCTTCCTCACCCAATGGCACAGGGGGATGGGGAATGAGGGTTGTGGTCAGCTCATCAGACATTCTTTCTGCTGCTCTTTCCTCCTCAGGGAGGAATACTCACACCCTTCCCCTGCTCCAGTGTGGGGTCACTCCCACAGGAGACAGTTCTCCATGAACTCTTAAAATGTGAGTCCTTCCCACAGGCTGCAGTTCATTAACTGCTCTAGGGTGGGTCCATCCATGGGGTGCAGCCCTTCAGAAACAGACTGCTGCAGCGTGGGTTCCTCTCTCCATGGGCCACAGGATTGCCAATAACTTGCTCCAGTGCAGGCTTCCCAACCTTCACAGCCTCCTTTGGACATCCCCCTGCTCCTGTGTGGGCTCCTCCATGGGCTGCAGGTGGGTCTCTGCTTCACTGGGGCCCTCCATGGGCTGCAGACACAGCCTGCCTCACAATGGGCTGCACCACGGGCTGCCGGGGAATCTGTGCTGGTGCCCAGAGCATCTGCTTCCCTCCTTTATCACTCAGCTTGGTGTCTGCAGAGCTGTTTCTCTCACACATTCTCTCTCCTCTCTCCCGGCTACAGTTACTGTTGTGCAGAAGCTTTTCCCTCTGCTTAAATATGTCCACCCAGAGGCGCTACCACTGTCACTGATGGGCTCAGCCGTGGCCAGGAGAGCCCATCTGGGAGCTGGCTTCAATGGCTCTGTCAGACATGAGGGATGCTTCTGACAGCTTGTCACAAAAGGCGCCCCTGTAGTCCCCACCCCACTACCAAAACTTTGTCACATTAACCCAATATAATCTGAGATGAAAATCTGACACCTGGGGGCTCACGATTTTAGAGGTAAGACTAGGAAGAGCCGTACCCTCAACAGGCATCTCCCTGTATAGAAGCATACCTGCCCACAAAACCTGAGACTTTTGCTACTGTTCTTCATTGGGACAGCTAAAAATCCTTTTAAAGATGTTTGGCCTTCTGGTTATCTACTTTGTTGTTTTGCCTGTTTGTTTTCTTGTTCGGTTGGTTGGTTTGGGGTTTTGGTTGTTTATTTGCTTGCTTTTTTAATCAAGGAAATGCTGATAATAACAGAACTGCACCCAACGCTGAGGAGATAGAGCTGTTGTGCTGTGGACAGATCATAGGATAGAAGATTAAATTTGTCTTCCCATCTCTCATAATCATTCTCATGTGGCTTCGGGCAGCTGGCTTCCCTATCATTCAATTTCTACATCTCCAAAATAATAAGTGATCCTCAGTATCTTTGTAAGATTTGTTGATATTCAGATTTATTGTGAATGAGCTCTTTTGGTGTTATTGTTGCCCTCATTATTATTAATACTTATTACTATTATTATTGTTATTATGCTTCTGCACTGGTGAGAACAGCTTAAGGCGTATACCACTGTGCTGGGATCTACAGCTTGCAATGGAAAAACTAGCCTGAAAGATAACCTTGCCACTAACAAGGTAAAAATGAGAGCACCAAGCAACTCAATAGCCTGCTTCACTGATAACAAGGCTTTCAAATACCCTGAGCCAGATTCTGTTCTCAGTGAGATGAGGGTAAATCTGAGGGGTCCTGCTGAGGTCTTCAGGACTGTAGGGAAATCACTGAAAATCAGAATTCGGCCCGGTGGTACTTAAAGTAATGTGCTCACTCTAAAGGATCTGATACATGTTGGTGCTCAGTGTGCTACACAGAGAAGGAAAAACAAGAGAGACACACACATGCTAATTAAAACTGCAGATGTGACTTGGCGGCTAGATTAAATAACACCTCTGGAAAGAGGGGAAGCTGTCAGATATAAAAGCAGAAAGATCCTCAATTAAATTGCTCGAAGGGCTGTTGCTGATCTAATTTCTCTTAATTTCTTGAAGCAGAACCCATAGCCTTCTCTTTCTGAGTGATGTCTGTCAGTGAAATGCTGACTTGTACCTGCTCCCAAGTGCAGTTTGACTTTTTTTATCATGCAGGTTACCCAGGAATGCAGGTGGATGTTTAAAGAGATCTGTTAAGCACATCTGTTTTATCCGACATGGGTGAAAATAAGGCAAACAGGGCAAATGTGGAACTGAGGCTTCCAGAACAGCTAATTTTCAGCCCTTTTTAGTTGCGGAGTGAGTATTTAAAACCTAAGTCATAGCAGGACAACAGTCAGCAATGCAGATGAAAAATACATGGGTCAAGGCTATGCACACTAAAGCCAGCCCTCGACATTGCTTTTAATCTCGTAGGCAAAACCAGTCCTTTTTCCACTGGACTAGGGTAGCTGGCTTTCAAGAGAATTGCGCTGCCACAAAACACACACAAAACTTTTCTTTTGGGCTACGGGAATCACTGAGAATTTAAAATCACATAATTCTTAAGGAAGAAACCAAACAGCACACAGAAACCCCACAAACCGAAAACTGAAAATAAGCCTCTCAGCCTGGCTTATCACTGCTGAAGACAAGGTCTCCTGTGGCTGCTATTCCTACAACAGCTGCTGTGTGGCATTGCTCCCCTTCAGATGAAAAGAAGCAGTGTGCGACGGCGGTGAGTCAACAGCGCTCGCTGCAGCGCATTTCTTGAAGACAGTCCTATTCCCTGTCCTCGTAACAAACTGTTCTAATTGTTATGTTGACTATTATGGCTAAAATTGCAACACTCTACCGTTCAGGATTTTTTTTTTGTCTATATTTCTGTAAAACTACAGGGAGCAAAATGTGCCTCTTGCAAATTATTATTTAACAAAAAAAAGCTTTGCAAAATAATCTGCTGGCTATGAAATCTATTATGAAATATATTTCAATTAAAAGGCTACATAATTTATATGCATAAGCTTTTCGTCTGTCAATTTTATATTTTTGTTGTCTTGTCATAATGCCCTGAAGTAAGCACTTCTGAATTTTAAACTTTAGCATTTATCTTAGCAATCATGCTGTGAAGATAAACATCCCTTGAGGAAGGTACACAATTGGATCTTGTACACTAGTAAGTTAGGCTTTGTACAGGTTATTACTGCACTAGGAAGCACAGGGGTTCAATAACAACAATTAATATTTAGAGACACACTGTTTATGTGTAGTACACACATCAGCTAATTAAAGCCATGCAATGGTTGTGACTCTGAAGCTCGGTTCTGGTATCTTTGGAAGCATTTCGATGGCATAAAAAGATCACAAACAGGTTGCAAAATCTTCATTAAAAAATTCTCCTCATATTAACTTTTTTTTAGGATTCATTTTCTCATGTCTCTTCTAGCAGAGGGGACATGGGAGAGTATGACTGAGAACTGCCATGGTAAAGCAGTATTTTTGAGCCACAGCAGCAACTCTTAAAGTGGAGAGCAGAGTTCAGCTTTTCACCAAACAGTTCCTGCACACCTCTACACAGTCAGCATGAACAAGAAGAGTGAACTAGAAAACTACTATTTTTTTGTGAACAGATTACTTTTTAGCTGAGTTCTTTGATCCAGTTTACTGAGTAGCCATATAAAAGTACTCGGGGCCGGCAGAACCTAGGGAACAGCTGGAGAAGAAAATATCTTGGGACAACAGAATGGTAAAGACAGTCACGTGAGTATTCAGCTGCCACACACCTTAGTTTCAGGATGCTAATTAGTTTAGGTGTTTAATTTAAATCAGGGTGTGGTCACTTTTAAGCAAATCCAAGATTACACTGTTATGAAAGGGGACAGCTATCCCCTATGCCACAGCACTGGCATTCAGATGGCCTTGCGGTGGGACAGACCCTACTGAGAGACATTCAGACAAAGGAAAAAACAATTAGGAAAAGTTCTGTTACTGGCATGAGAGGAGGCTTAATGCACAGCTGGGAACAGAATATATACGTGTTCATGCGTTGTTGATACCTGCATGAGTTGAATTGAAACCTGAGGAGAAACTGCACCTATACACTTGCTCTAGACTTGCTTTTGAAAGGGTCTCTTTCACTTTGCTGGCCACAGAAAAAAATATGTGGCCACTAGACTACCAGTGTAGGCATTAAATCAGCTTTTGAATCAAAATTAGAAGCAAGAGGGGCCTCTGAGCCAATGCACAGTGTCCTAGAAATAAAACTGCCTTACTAGCACATACTTCCTCTCATTCTCTGCAAGAAGGTCTCTGTTGAGAATAGTCCTGGTGCTTTTTGACTTATGTGGGAACAATCTGACCCCCACAATGTGAACACAAAACCTATGACAAATGAGAAGGTGACTACTCAACCAGGGAGCAGGAGAGCCAGGAGCTGGCCTCAGTCTCTCCTTGCTGGCCACTCTCCCTCCCAAGCTGCCTGCCAGCCTGTGAGAAGACACTGCGGTGGTTATTTATCTCTACCATGAGGACTCGCTCTCAGGCATAGTGTTATCGATTTCAGTGCTGGCTAGAGTGCTTGTTTTGTAACCTGAACAACTTATACTCTTCTCTGCCAAGTAGCATGAAAGCTGAGCAGATATTAGGATCCCATAACATTTCAGAGAGTATTGCAGTCTTTGTCCTGAGCTGTTATTGCCTTTAGACTTCATAAGAGGTGAGGATCCAGATCTATGATTCTTATGTTTGCCAATATAAGTTCAAGAGCTTTTCTTTTGTTTTTTCTTTTTATCTTGATTCCTGACTTCCTAGAGAAACGAAACCTTTGTGATCATGATCATTCTGTCTGAATCTAATTCCTGTCTGCCAAACTTTTGGAGCTCTTAGCCAGTTTCATCTAACTGTGGGAGATGAAAATTTGTATCTAAGTACTTAATTTTTTTTTTAGCAAAAGTGGCAATTTTTTAGGTGATCGATTCTCAAAGCAGCATGTCCATGAAAGGATGTTCTTCTTGGAAGGATGCCTGATAAGTTGTCATCAGGTGCTACAGCCCAACAGTCACCAAGCACATAGCCCAGGACCCTGTTCTGCATACAGTGATTTTGCACTACCTTGCAGAGATTCTTAGGGGCGTAGAGGGCAGCAGGAACATTCTGGGACAGTGTGGGAACTTGCAGAGTGATGGGACAGTTGTAACTAAAGAGGCTTTTGTAGTTTTGTTTCTAATAGATGTTGGATTTATTTCCTTTGTTATCCCTGTTGACTGCTGTCCTGATTGTGACAATCTTGTTTTTATATAATGAAACTAGAGATACGGCCCCAGCCAGCTCTGTTTGATGCAGTGGGAACAACTGTCTGTCCTCAGCATTCGATACATTCTTTTCCTCCCTCCACACAAGCCTGAGAAATCAGAAAAAAGACCCTAAGACTTGCCAGGACTGTGTTTTCCTCTGGTGCTCGGACAAACTGTTGGAGAGCTAAACTGCTGGGTTTAGCTCTGTGCTAAAACTGCATTTTTCAGCTGACCAATTGCTAAACTCAGACTAT
Source organism: Melopsittacus undulatus (assembly GCF_012275295.1). Lineage (NCBI taxonomy): Eukaryota > Metazoa > Chordata > Aves > Psittaciformes > Psittaculidae > Melopsittacus > Melopsittacus undulatus. The sequence goes on from NC_047557.1 coordinate 6,707,349, forward strand.
TCAGAGAAAATGTCTTGAAACCATAGAGGCAACTAGAAATTCAACTGCCAGTGAAGTGTATATACACACACATATTCAGGTACAGAAGGTTTGAGATTCCCTTTCTGAAGGTAAAAAAATGCTGCCCTGATCGATTTATATTAAGAGTTCAGGGCAGTCTTACTCACTGGTGTTATCTTGCCATCTATTTTTAATTACAAGCTTTAGTAGGTATTCTTAAAGAAATTTACTGAAATACAGTTCTTTTAAAGCTTTTCTGTGCCAGTCCAGTTCTTCTTCTATGTCTCCCTTTGTGACATCCCCCAGACAGACTAGGCTGACATTTGTGATCACTGTTCCCATCTCTTTAGCTCTATAGTATTGTCTTTAGGAATCCTAAGGCTGAATTTCAGGCCAGTGTGCTTTCTATAGCATCCCACTGCAAAATAATCCCTCCGGGTGTAATGCATAGTGCAGATTCCCCTTCCTCCCAGGGTAGTAGGGTGCATACTGCATTATCACCCCACTGTTCCCTGTAAGGAGATTTGTCTTGCCCTGGACTCATTCGTGTACGGAATTACAAAATGAGAACTAAAAAGAGAAAAAAAGATAAAGTAACAAACTAAAAAGACATTAAAGTAATAAAAAAACCAACAAAAAAACAACCAACCACAGACTCATATATAGCATAAATCAAGGCAATTTTACTCAGGTCAGTACAACGATGGGGATATTCACTAGATGAGGCTTAAAATTTCTAGCAGTAGAAGCAGTCATGTTTCAGTATTACCTGCAGCTTTCTCAGAGAACCAGTATTTTAAGCATGCAACAAACCAGCAAACCACAGTGTAGCCATTGCTTTCTTGTAGCTGGCTGCTTATTTTAGACAAGAAGAAATCTGTTCCTTTCAAAATATAATGGAAAAGATTACTAGCCACCAAATATATAGCAGCTGGAGATGCCAGTTTGAATGCAACACACACATCAAAAAACAAAGATTTTTAACAGGTTCTAGTGCAGAACCAGAAAAAAAAAAGCAGTAAGAACCTAAAACTGCATATGGATAACAATGCACTTGTTCTATCCATGCTCTCTGCTTCCATGTATTTTTATAATTTAAGGATATTAAACAACAACAAAAAAAACAAAACAGGTGATGAATGCAGAAAAAAAATATTACATTTCGCAATTATAAACTAATCAGCTCCAAATCTCTGCAGGTTGTAGGGCACACCACTGAGTTGAAGTCATGTTGAAGAAACAGCTTAAAATGAGTCACAGTCCTCTGTTTCTGGGAAGATTAGGCATTGGGAGGGAGAGGGGGAAAGGGGAGGTGTTTGGGACTTTTTATCATTCTTTCCCCAAACCAGAAAGGAACAGCTTCTAATGCTACAAGCATCCTGTTTGAAAAAGTGACTTCAGAGTGCAGGACTACCTGGATTTATTTTCCCCAGCATGGAAAGTGGCACTAGGTAGGCTCTGTGATCTCTAGACAGTTGTGCTCTTTCTTTGTGAAAAGCTTTGAGATTTATGATTTCAAGCCACTGGTGCAAACAAAAAGTCTTAGCAAAATTAGGGTAGAGAAATAAGTTTTCTATAGGATTTTTAAACCAATCTGAACAATCCTATTTGTAGAGATATTATTCTCCCTTCACATTTATCATATGATGTGAAAATTCTACAGAAGGGGTAGCATCCTTTATTAGATTAAGTGGCTATTTAGAGTAATTTCTATAGAATCCAATTTAATTTCTATAAAACCCTATAGGTTTCCAACCTTTTCTGTTCTGTAGGATTTCTCCATAGGGACAGTCATTAGTGGCTGCAGGATCTGATTCACAGAAAAGTTGTTTTGCAGAAAGGAAAAATGGCTTCACTATGGAAGTTTTCAATGTAAAGCAGGGTCCGCTTTTGCAGACAACAGCTCCAACCTGATGCAACTCCTTCAGCCAAACTTGGGCTAGGTATACCCACCATAGTCATATAAAGCTATGTAGGGGTTCAGTGACACTTCACCCAAGTGGCATTTTGAAGGTTCAGCCCCCAGGCAGCCCATTTTTTTTCTTTTTTTCAATTTTTTTTTATTCTTTTCGAAGTAGACTTGCACAGCCAGGAGCTGAATGGCAGATCAGACTGCTTGTTGTGAGTAACTCAGGTATAACAGCAAGTTCTTTCAAGGGGGAAAAGGCTCCTTAATCTGAAATTTGGTAGAAGCTGGTAGTTTGTCAGCACCAAGTCACATCCTATTGATCTTCCTGTGATCGTGTAGCTCTTATTGCCCTCACCATTACCTGACTGCTTTCAAACTACTTGAAGTTTCATTTTATGAGGCAGCAGTACACATGGTCTCTGCCAAAGCCGGTTCAGGACAACACAGAGAGGAAAAGCAACTCAGCCAGAAGGAACAGTTTCTCTACCCCAGCTCAAATTACTATCTAGATAGAAAAAAACAGATTCACAGTCTCTCTTAAACACTGAATCACACTCTTGTGCCTAAAGTACTTTGCAAACACATGTTCCTAGTTGCTTTCCCAGCACACTGTGGCCCTTTGAATCAACAGCGACGAGAAGCAGCACAGACCGAGGGTTTCATTTTGCCAGCAGCCTGCAGCATTAGGAGTGTGCAAGTCGTACACACCTTAAGTTTTAACGGTTGCCATGGCGATGAAAGAAGGCATTACAAAATGCACAAGCTGTTGAACATGTTGCCGGAGCTGAGAGGAAGAGCTAAGAATAAACTTTCGGTTAATTCCCCATAACAGCGCGCTCCGAGCAGCTGCTGCTCGGCCAACATCGCATCCCAGTCAAGCAGCTCGTTAATATGAGGCAGATTGGAGCAGGAGGGTGTCATCCCGCTGGGCACTCCTGGGTCCTGGTACCTTGCGGCCACACCACCGACTGCAGCACAGCGGCTGCAAATGGATGTTTCTAAAGAAAGAAAGGGCTAATTTTATTATGATGATGATTATTACTATTTAATTCCTCATTTCCGTGGGGCTGACAGATAAGATCGCTCCAGTTGCCTGTGTATGAATAACCCTTCTTTTATTTTAATACTAGCTGCAAAAGTCCACTCATGAGTAAAAGGCTTTAGTGATCAGTCAGAACAATAGAAAAGGTGTCCACCCGGCCTTGCAGCTAAGAAAAGAGCAGCAGTTTTGAAGCTAGGATGAATGTTATCCTTCATCATTTTTGTAACCATGTGTGTGCCCTCCTGCCCAGGCATAATAAAGGGGAAACATGTCAGGGGTCCTGGCTCCTAACACAGGAGCAAAGAATGCTTCAGGGTTTTGTTTTTCTGGTTAGAGTATCCCTACCTCCCAGAGCATCCTGTCACACAGACATAGGGTCTGAATGAGGCTGAGCAAGAGGGCAAATGCTCCTTGTGCTCCCCCAGAAAACTGGCTTGAGAGTCAGTTTTTCATTTTCCATTCCCTTCAAATGTCTGTCTCCTCACTTTCTGATTTGAGGCAGAATTTCCTTAGCGGCCATGGGTACGAAGTCTGGTTTTCTTCCTGACAAACACCCACTAGATGGCAACATCCCTCGTTCCCTCACACAGCGCAGCAAGGGCCTGATCCCGCTTGGCACACAGGTGGATATGTGTGTGTGTTTGGTGGTCGGCAGGTAAGACACGGGGATCTAGGATGCTATCGTACCATAAGATTTCTTAAGCACAAAGGAAAACATATCAGCAGAATATTCATTAACAAACTCACCCTAGCTTTAAAAAGAAATTTAGCAGTGACAAAGTGTGTGTGGTACCTATATCTGTTGAGGGCACAGAGGCGTATTTCTGAGAGCCTGTCCAGAAGTAGTTTCAGGCCTTGTAACTCAAAGATTCCTCCATCAAGAATATAGAAACCTGTAGTTCCTGATAGTATTTGATCTCCATACTCCTTACCCTCTGTTATCCCAGACTTTTTCTGCTGCCTTGCCTTTCTCTCAAGCATTGTCTTACACTAGTTTTGATTAGAAGCTTTTTGTGTATGCATCGCCTTACATATCTGTAAAGTGCTCATCGTACTTGGAGAATAACACACAAAAGTAGTAGTAAACTACCCAGGTTTATTTGTGAACAGAAGATATGTGCTCCCTCAGTCTCTAATCTACATACATATATTCTCGTGCATGCACACACGTACTAGGAGCCACTAGAAATGTACCTAGAAACATGCAGAGAAATAAAATTTGTTATAGAAGCAGCAGACAGAAGAAATAGTGGGATGGAACTTAAAAGAAGAAAGAAAAAGTGGTTATGCATTACTAAAGAGTGCTCTAGTGATCCAGCATTAAAAGGGATAGAGGGATGATATCACCATCTGACATGACAGCTTATTATGAAGTAGAAAAGGTCAAGTTTGAGCCTCCCCTGTAGGTCAATATATGTCATGTTTTTCAAAGATATTACCCCAGCCCTGCACATGCACCCAGTAGTGATGCCTTGGGTGATAAGGCACCTGTACTGTGATGCAGAAAACCAAACACTCAGTCCTGTGACACTCCCAGAATTGGTCCTGCTTGACAAATTGATACCCTTCAATCTTCAGGTGTTATCAATTTTCTTAGTTTCAAAGGCAGGGAGGATGTGTCTCTCATGAGAAAATTAACTTATCAGTATGTGTTGAATTTTGTTTGCTTGTTTCTCTTCCTTTCTTCTTTGAAATACCTGATACAGACTGGTTTTGGTATTACAGTTATATGACCTTCCTCTGATTTGTTTTCTGAAACATGAGCAAACATGAGCAAACCAAGCTCAGCTGTTTAAAAGGGGGTAAAGGAAGGGAGCTTGGGGAAGGACTGCCACAATCATCTCTACAGAAGTTGAGGCTGAAAAAGATGTGTAAAACGATGAGATTTGACTTGTTGGCTTTTGTCTTCAAGTAAGGTCCTACTAAAAATATTAACATCCTCCCTTTCTGCCCAGATAAATAGTGGGAGGTGAGGGGGAATGAAAGGAGGCGACTTAAACACTGTGAACTAGAGTGTGACTGGAACAGAAAGGTTTGTAGCTAGATTGGTTAGAGCACTGTAGTGTGAGGAAGACCATTTACACGACAGATAAAACCCAAAGGAAATATCCACAGGGCAACAAATATTGGAACTGAGCTTTAGTAATGGTTAAAGCTAATGTAATAAGAAGGCCCTCAGCTTCAGTAACTCATCCGTAACCCTGTGGTGCAGCTCACTGCACGTCTTACAAGAAGCAAGAGACTTGTGATGTCTTATCTCATGCTGACCACTCCCATCTTTAATCAGTAGATAAAATCTGTGCCATGGCAAATCATAGACTTACAGGAGCACGGGACACTTTGGCAGTGGATTCAGATTGTTTTCCTCAAGCTATTTAAGAGTGGTCACTTAGGACATATGTACACTGAATGGCAAGGGAAATTAACACTGCCACATATTGGTTATCCACACCTACGCCTGAAACGAACATGTTTCCAATTAAATGTGAAAGAGACAATTGTTGAAGTCACTTTGGCAGTGAGAACTCTCCAGCTGCCTCTAGATTCCTGAATAAGTGAAATGTTTGACACAGAAGCATATGTTTTTGGCAACATTGTTTAATCCATGTTTTAAAGGGAAAATTGAAATTCTACAAGGTGTGAAAAAAAACATCACTGGAAGATTTTCTGTTTGGAGTGACAGAGACCATGTCACCCTTCTATTCCTGTTCTCTGTAGACTTTCATTTCGCAAGAACTGTCTTACAAAGGAACAGACAGGGAACACACTAGGTAGGCACATAGCAAAAGAAGGCAAAGATAACCTCAGTCTCACATTAACAGAGTCCTGCTCTGCAAAATACTGGAAAGGGCCTTGAAAAAAGCAATGCAGCCTGAATTAAAGAAATCAGTGAAATTTTTTTGCAAGATTAATCCGTATCTTTCAAATTTTGATCCTTTTATCAGTTGTTATGACTGAAGATGTGTGGTATGGAGTGGGAGCATACCCTATAAACATAAGCTGGTGAAGAGTTACAGTTTACAGGCATCCCGCAGCTCTGCCAATTGTCTTTTGTCTCCCAGCTAACACCCAAACCTAGACTGTCTACTTTAGCAAACCAGAAACATGGATATAATCATGTGAGTCATCTAATACTGTCTGCTGCAGTCAACAGGTAGCTTCTAACTGGTAATAGACATAGAGCACTTTGGCTACTGCACGTAGCACATTATCACAAGACCTGGCTCTAGAAACCCACACTTGACTAATGTCCTTTTTAAAATCTACTTTTACTTTGTTGAAATGTAAGCATTTTTACATTTCTCAAATAGAACATTAATGGATAATTTCAATTTCATGCAAAAAACCCCTTTCAACAGAATAATTAGCAGTCAACAATAAGACAAAAAAAAATAAAACCAAAAGCACACCAAAGCTATAAAAACTGAGCACATAGTAACTGCTCCTGCCAAGTTATGCTTAAAATGAAGCATTTATTCCCCTTCTTTGCATTCTGTTTCTTAGCCAGTCATTGCCCCATTATAATGTGTTTTCCTTTGTATTCCATGATGGCTTAGTTTCCTTAACAGCTTTATGTGAGAGAATTTCTCAAAAGGTTCTTGAAAGTCCTAAAAAGATTATGTCAGCCAGCTCTCCTTTATCCAGTATTTATTTGACACTTTCAAAGAATTCTAGTAAATTAAAGAAGCTTGAGTTTCCTTTATACAACACACATTTCTTTGTAACATATCATGCTTATCTAGGATTTTTTATAATCCTACTTTTAATTATCATTGAAGTCCATTTGCTGAAGTAAGGCTCACTGGTGTGTAATTCCCAGGATCATCCCTAATGTCTTTTTAAAAGACAGATAAAACATCTCCTGTAGATGATGTTAATGAGAGATTGTACATTTCTGTTAGCAGCCCAGCCACTTTGTCCTGAAGTTTCCGCAGCATCTGGTCCAGGTGGCTTGTTACCCAGGTTGGAATCTAGCCAGGAGCGAGGGGTTAACACCTCTACCCATGAGAAAGGTGCTTTGAAATCTTTAATGGACAGATACATCGAGAACATCAACCTCTATGTATCTGCTGATGTTCAGTTTTTCCTGTAGCACAGAGCCCCATGCTGGGAAAATATCATGGCTTTCATCTGTGGACTCAAAGGGCAGGATTTTTAGCAGTTTTATAGACTACGAAACTGATAGAACTGTTTCAGCCATTTGTATACAAATATTCAGCAATTAGAGTGAATGAATGAAGCTCATTCCATAATTCCACTGAGCACTATAGTATCATGTAATCAGTTTATTCTACCTGCAACATAAAATTCTATTTAGTTACACAAGAGTACATTTTATCAATTATTGATTTATGAACATCTAAGGCTTTCTTCAGTCACCATTTATGCTCTAGGTTTTATCATCTCTGCTGTGCTGAGACTAGTGTCATACAGTGGCATAGTCTATACTACTTAAAATTCCACATACTTCAGTAGATTACCCCATTAACCATTATGTTTTCCAGGCTGTATAGATTAAAGTAATTAAACTTGTCCTCAAAGACCTAGCTCTTTGATTATGGGATCATTCTACCGCCTGCAGCACATTTGAGGTGATTTGCAGTAATATTGTCTTTGGGAATTTAGTGACCATATTATACTGACAGTAGTGAGAGCTGGTGGCCTTCGCAAAAAACAAATTTCATCTATGCCCCTTAGAAAATATTTCACAGAGGCATACTGGGGCAAGGCATCAGTGTTATGGATGGCTGGATGGCTTTTGGAGACTGGCACTGCCCTGTGTAGACCCCTAAATCAGGGTTTATGGATTCAGGCTGCAACGAGTTTGCAACTGTGTTCTAGTTGGAAGTGACTGAGAGAGGTTTTCAGAAGTCTGTACATTGGCCCATGTGAAATGAGTTGGATAGCAGCAGCAGAGAGAACAGGTGCCCATATCATACTTAAACCAAAGTATCCCACTCAACTCTCAGGATAACAATATCAGCATCAAGGCCAAGGACAAAATGAGAATGGTGACTAAACTGTTTTTCCCTGCTGTAGAGGTGTCCCTTCAGATCAAGTGAAGGCATGTTGGCCTGAAAACCTAACGAAAGCTGCATATTTTCTGACTATGCTTTATCTTTTCTATGAATAAAAGGGAGATTTAAGAATGTCAATCCTGCATCTTCTACTGGCATGAAATTCACTAAAAATGTGTAAAGGAGACAAAAAAAAATTGATGCTTGCAGACAGGCTGCTGATGCATTGTGGAGAAATGTTCAAACCCATTCCCTTTAGAAATGATTCATCTTATGTGTCATATATTTTCTGTTTTTCTCTGTACTTTTTCCTTCTTACAAAGGACTGGAAAACAGGATCCATGCTGCTTAAGAGTTAATCTGCTTTGGCTACCTATTCCTCACCTACAGTCAATATTCTCCCTCTGTGACAATGATAGCCATGAATTCATATATACAGCTGTAGTGCCAAGGGGCCCCAGTAGGGATCAGCATTTCATCTATAAGATGCAGCAAAATATAACACTGTCCCATGTGACATTTTTTCTTAATAAACAAAGGATGAAGGGATATAAGTAGTTATTCCCATTTTACAGATGGAGACCTAAAATCCAAAGTGATTAAAAGACAGATGCAGAAAAGGATTTAGACGATGTACTGACTGCCACTTAGCCTGTATTCCATATACTCATTACCCTGACTCGTGGCCATCTGCTTTTGGTATGATCTATATATTTCATGGATTCTTAGTTTTTTGACTAAATTTTGCTGGCTACATGTCTCTGCCATAATATAACCCAAATCTGGATCTGCCAAGCTGCTAGTTCAAGCCAAAATTTGCAATGGGATTCAAAACCTAGGTTTTTATTTGCTTAGTTTGTCAGTGAGCCTACAGAACTGAGCTTCTCAGAAATTAATGATGGAAGACCTCTTTTACAAAAGAACCTGGAACCTGGGTGACTAATTCAGCTTTTAATTTTTTGTTCCCTGACTTTGTGTTAAATCTAGAATCTGGATGTAAGTACCACTTTAGATGCAAGGTGTAAGGGACTGATGTTAAGTATGTAGTTGTCCAGGAAGCCATGAAGTTCAAAAATAAAGGGTTTTGCTTAGACCCCTGAATATAGCAGCTGGACACAATTTCCATGGTCCAAAGGCCTATTTTATTCAAATACTACATTAAGTAATACAGCTCAGAAATGAGGTTGTGAGCAGACAGCTAAGATATTAAGGTATGTTTTAAACACAGACTGTTTCACTTAACACTGCTGATCCAGCATTGTGGCCTAACCTTACCTAAAACAGGATACTGGCGCTTCAAACTAGTGCAAATACTTCTTCAGTGAGACCATTAGAAATTAATTCTACCAGCTTCAGCCAAAAGTTGATAGAACAGACAGTGCAAAATGTCTTACTGCTGCATCTCCATTTGCTTTTCTAGCTTTTCTCCCATATAGCTAGGATTACAAACACTGTCATCTTTGGAAAGTTCCTGAATTTCATTCTGACCCTGATGGCACCTGTGAACATTTTATCTTGCTCTACACCATTCACAAAAAAATGACTAATGAAACAATAGTACTCAGCAATTCTATAGTTCATACCAGTCTAGTCTGAGATACATCTTTAATTTTTGAGTTCTTCTCAGCAGTTACCTGGCTGTTGTCTTTTCCAGTGTAAAGATTAATCTAATGTATTACCAATGATGATAAATTAATCTGTGTTCAGGAATCTTCCCAGGTATCAGAGCTCAAATACTATGACAGAGTCTCTGGTTAATTCAGGGGAAAAAAAAATAACTCTTTTCCAGAATTCCTGGGGTTATTTAGGGTGATTTAAGTTCTAGTGGCATTCCCAGGTAACACCTTAGTTGTTATCACCCATTCTTGGAGGTTAAAATAATTTAACATTATGGAGACAAGTCATTTTGTACCACTTGGCCTCAGTGCCAGAAAGTAGTTCCAATACTAATCCTGATATATTACTATTGACTAATGATGGGGATCTGTGAATCAGACTGGGAGTCAGAGCTTTATTTTCCACTCTTTCTAGAAGTTCTTGTGTTTGCATAGCTGTGCATTGTAATGAAGAATAAGATTTATATTGTTTTCTTGTATAAAGAATACTGATCTCTGAGCTACAGTAAATTTGCATGCTTTCACTGAAATCCACAGGAACATGATTAAATTTTGAACTACCAATTAAATGTTTTGCTCAGTTATCACCCAGGTTCTTTGTGCTTTGCAAGATCAAGCTGCAAGGGTCTACTCCAATTATCTCTGCCAAAGGAAGTTTGACTGTGCCTATGTGTTGGCTGATGCATAACTGTGTATCATGAATTCAGTCACTGTAATGAAACCCACCTTGTACTGAAATTATGCTCAGAGCTTTCATACAGATGTTTGATAAATGTTGCACTCTTGAGAGGTGCCAGAGTGATGGTCCTGAAGGTTGAAGTGTTTTGTCTCACCCCACCACAAAGAGTGAGCAGCTGCAACACACGCTTTTCCTAAGCTAGACCAAATCAGCAATCCTCACTTCTGGGACTCAGAGATTTTTTTATGATATTGCTATGTTTTCCTTGAGAGGAAATCTTTTGCAGACTGGGTCAGGAAAAAAGCCTCCATCCACAGTCTCAAATGAGTCCCAGATGAGTGCAATATACAAGCAGATTTTCTGCTTACACTCCTTAATTTCTTTGTCCTGCTCATTTCCTCCATTACTTTGCCTCGAGCTTTACTCTTCTGTTTAATAATAGTCTGGGTCAGCCTGACAAGATAATTTCTTTCACAAAACTGCTATGATATGATGACCAAAAAAGCGGCTAAAGCAACATCTTAAGGTACATGGTCTTTGAGAGCTAATAGGAATGTGTGATGTGAATGTTTTCTGCAGGTTGGAAAGTACAGTCAGCATCAGAAAAAAAGAAACTGAAATTTGTAGGTTAGCTGTGGCTTTCTGCTTATGTCCCCTTTTTTGTCTTTTCTCACTCTCATTTCACATGATTTCCTCCCTTTCCCCAAAAGGAAGTAAATTAGTAACAACAGCAACCCTGAGAAGGAATTTACCTTCTCAGGTAACTTCTATAAGCTTTTGTTTTGCTTTTCTGTTCCAAGGAACACTTTTACTACCTTCAATACATTGTTTCAGCGTGTTAAAGCATGGTATTCTCCTTACAGCTTTTTTTTTTTCATAGCTAAAGGGGCAATAAAGGATATAGTTAAAGTCCCACTTAATAGTTTAATTTTTCATGTATCCACTCCTTTTCTTCATCCCCAAATGACTAACCAGGTTAATTCAGTGGTGCTAGATTGGGGGAAGCAGTGGCATTAAAACACCATTCAGAAAAAAATCTGGAAGTGCCCTTAGAGCAGGAACCACACTCTGGTCTCTTCCCTGGCTGAAAAGAGACCAGGAAGGCATTACACAATTATGCATGGTACAGCACACTTAACAAAATTGTTATGTATGGGACAGCTACTGTCCTCCTCAAAGTCATAAACTTCAAATTCTTGTGGAACTGTGAGAAAAATGTTAGGAACTTACAGGACTAGGCAGGATCCAAGCAGAGGCGTGCAGAACTGTAATTAAATGTACAAAATTTTACATTTTGGATGAAGAGACAAGGGTTGCCATTTCCAGAAAAGTTATTATGTTCTTCTGAGGGACATTTTGCTCACAACTGATCAAACCTTCTCACACATTAGTAATACAATAGTATATAGGTTTAACAATGGAAATCTTTTATGCTCTTCAATCGTATACTTTCAATTTGTGGCCAAGCAGCTGAACACATAACTTCTATGATCCTTACATTGCTTTTTAACTCCATGGGCTGGAATCCATCACTTCCCACCATTTTCAAGTGTGAGAACTTGAAAGGTTTATTCTGATCATTAATCAACCCCTCCAATTAAGCACAATTACACCCTATAATGATCGTTATAATTATTGATTGATTAATTTTTCAACTATTAATTAAGAATCTAAATTAAAGGAGTTTTTTTCATGTTATTTAAACTGAAACATGGTTAATTATTTTATAATTTACCCAGTATGTGCAATAACTGCATTGGTTCTGTTTTCTCTGTTTCACTGCTGTATTAAAAAAGCTGCATTTAGATTTTCAAAACTAGCTAATGGCTCCACAATGCCTGCACAACCAAACTGAGACATCTTTGTCTATCTAGATTTTCAGAAAGGGCTGAATCTGAAACAGCCCTTACAGGTACAAGCTGATCTCATGAGATTAAACAATTAATTAAAAAATCTTAGACTATACCTGCAAACTGTCATGAATACTTCAATTGTTCTTTAGCTTCTAAATTGTCTCACAATACATACACTGAAGAGGTCTTTTGTACTCTTACATGAATGCCAGTGCAACTGACGTCATATTACATGAAGCATGATGCAAAATTCTAAAGTTTCCAGTCCTAGTGTATTTATTTTGACTATCACAAAGCTGAAGTACAGCTGCAGATAATAAACTCATAAAAACAAAAGAGGAAGTTTTGTCTTCAACAAGATGACGAAGCACTTAGGTATACCCATAGACACAGCTCTTCTTATTTGGAGGAAAATATATGTCAGCCATGTGGCAAAATTACATAGAGAATAATTTTGAGAACTGCTTATCATTCTTCAATTCAACCTTCCACTTGTATTTCAATAGACTGAACTCTGTATCTCAGTGTTTCAAAAATCATCATTTGGAGGATATAGCATCTTTTAGTTCAAAACAACCTTTTTTGTTTGTTTGTTTGTTTGTTTTTTCCTAACACAGATAGATAGCCTGTTTTATACCACAGACACGGTAATGCTCAGTTCCATTGAAACTGATGGAAACAAGGTCAAGTTTTACAAAATCTAGATTAAAAAAGCCTATCATCAACATTTTAGGTGTCTACAACTAAATTATCCGCTCCCTGTATAGTTGCTAGTTAGAAATAAAAAATTCTGGACTGTGATTCATTTCATGTTAAAATAGACCCTTAAAATGTCAGGCAAATGGTTCTTTTGTACCGCTTATTTTTCTCTGTTGACTATAAAGGGAGGCAAAGATTACTTGTTCAGCTATATAGCTCTAAAATTAAGGAAGACCAACCTCTCACTATGTGTCCAACTCTAGTACATGCTATTTAAAATTTTAACTTCAGTCTGTGCCAAAAAACTTTCAATGCTGGAATACACATTCAGTGAATACTCATTTTAACAGTTTTTATGTTGAACATATAATGGGATTATCTGTGTGAACATAAATAAAGGTGAAAGTATCATATTGTTTAGTCCAATAATATAATTGAACTTGGTAGAAGGGAGTGTAAAGACATATGCACTTTTTATTAGGAATTCAATCAACAGGGGATATTGATTTACAAACTAATGGATTCTGTTAGAATAGATTCTTCTAACAACAAAACTTTAAGTCTGGAGAATGTTATTTTACTTTAAAAGCATCAAAAAGAACTGTCCTCTGGTTATATTTTTAAAAGCTTTACCAGTACAGAGTAAGAGAAAGTTGTGTCATTTCAAGTTAATCCCTTGCCATTTCAAAAAAAGCAGAAAAGAAGCTCAAAAGAATCAGTCAATTGCAGGTATGGCAGATGCAGTGGATGTACCTTAGACTATAGGTTTTGTTGATTGTATACACAAGTAAGCTGGAAATTCTCTAAAGCTCATGACATGTTTTAAACAATATATGAACTGAACTGCCAGACAAAGGCTAAAAAATTGTGGAACTGTCTGCTTCATAAATTCTCTTGTACCAGACCTGATGCACCTGTCCCAAAATTGGCAGAGATCGATGAAGGCAGAAACATTTGCACCAAGGGGAAGGTAATCTCTGAGGGCTGACCTGGTTTTTAGATTGTAAGAAATCCTGCTTTTGCTTTGTGGGTTTTTTTTTTTGTTTGTCTATTTGGTTTTGTGTTCTTTCGGTTTTCTGTTCTGTTCTTCAACTAGATTTAGACCTTCAGGTGACTAAAGCTGCACCTTGTCAAGGGAAGCTTATATCACCCTTTACTCTGTATCAGCAGTAGGATGAAAACGCCATTTGGAATGGAATTTAAAGGCCTAAGATTTTCACTGAAGTCATTATGATGTCTGTACAAGAGAGATATTCAGAAATTAATACAACTCACATTGTGTGAAGTGCTGAAAAAGGTTTTGGGCAGCTTTTCATTCTTAAATTCTTCTGAGTCCCTATCAGAAGTCCATTGTAGCAAAATGAAAGACTCCCCTTTCCTGTGAATTTCAGCTGGGCTTTTACTTGTCCAGAATATCTGGTCTGAGATTTATATTCTGAACTGCAATAAGTCCAGTCTGCAATGATGTGAGGACTAAATCTTGATATATTTTATGTATTATTTGACCACCTTCCTTTGACTTTAATCGAGTTTAGATGAAGTAAAATCCCAGCAGTAGCCTGTAGAGTCTCCTTCACATTTTGAGTACCAGTGAACTCTTTCCATCAATAACTATATGGATACCAGTGCCTGCCAGTTCAGATACCATTTATAAACATAAATTTCCCTAAGCTATAAGTAATCTGCTTTCAAAGAATCTGTATAAAAATCATGAAATATCTCTTGCATTTGTTTTTCTTGTTTACCTTTTCTGATTTTAAACATACCAAAATATGTTGTCCATGCTAATCTGTCAACTGATAAATATTAATAGAGAGCTTGAAACACTCGAAGAATGTATTACTAAAATAGGCTCTGATTTTTAAATCACTACTGGTTCACCTATAGCCTCGTTAGTCCAAGGCATAAATTATCTATTCATTTCATACCACTGGGGACAATAAATATTGGCAATCACTAGTTTGGGTGCTTTTTCCATCTCATTCAAATTGTAATACAAGGTGAGTTCTCAGCGATGAACTGAATTTCCCTGAAGTTCACAGAGCTTTCGTTATCAGCATCTTTCCCTAGCACACAGGGCCTTGCGTTGCTCACACAGACAGCACCAAAATGCACTGCAGAGCTTTTAATGCATTCTGAATAGCTCTTGTCATTCAGGATCCTTCATTTCATGTTTCAGATTTTCCCAGGGGGCTTTGATGTTAATCCATTTCACACTTCTAACACATCTGTTCTTCTTCTGGCTTTCTTATCTCTTCTGAGCATTCAAATAAAAAAAAAAAAAGGAAAAGAAAAAAGTTTTAGCTGTCATTGTGCAGTTTCTGAAGCAAGACTTTAATGATGAAGCACATCCTACATAACTTCATTGATACTTGGTGTTAGCCATGCAAGGAGTTATGTATGCACAATATATCCGGGGCTAACAGTTTCCCCATTATTTTGATTTTCTCTGGACTCTTTATGCAATTAAGAAACAGCTGCCTGTCATAGTCCCTAGGAATAAGGCAATGTGGTCCAGTGAACCATATTTTTGAACATCAACATTTCAGTTTTATATGAAGAAGCTATCAGCCTCCAGCAACATTCGTAAAGTAGTGACCAAAAAAACTTGTATGTGTAGCTGCCAGTATCAAGCAAAATAGGGAGCAAACACTTTTCAGTGAACATTTCTAGTTATAGAAGGAGTGACCAAAATAGTGACTAAAATTCAGTGTTCTGGTTCTACTGTAAGATCTCAGAAAGGTACCTCTTCTACCAACAGAAGGACAAATTTTGAATTGGAAATAAGCAATATTATTAAGCAACAGAAAAAATTATTTATTATTTTCCACCACACTAGAAGTGGGATTTGCCTCACATACCTATAACATCCTTATGTATCTAGTCAAAACTAGATGCTCAGTCTCACTCTGTAGTCAGCAGTGAAATAATGGAAACTTTGGGTGTGATTCATCCTATCCTAACATTACCATCTAGATAGGTGGGATGAATCACCACCTCTAGGTGTCATTTTCCACTGACACACAAAGTTTCTGGATGACAGCTTAAATTAAAAGGTTAAAATTCAGGTAGCTAGAGCCAAGTAAAAATAATCCAAACTAGCTTGTGATTTTACATGGAGAATAAAAGAACTATTATAAATGTCTTTTTTTTTTTCCCATAAGCCTGGGTAAAGCATTAAGGCTATTAATGATCATCCCTATTTTAAATATGAAAATGCACTATTTCATGGTTAAACTTTACAGGAAATGTTCTATTGTACAGTCGCACCTTATTTAAGGCATGTTTTGTGGGACTGACCAAAACTGGTTGCTTAACAAAGGCAGTAACTTAATAATGCTGGAAAAGAATTGTATTCAAAGCATCTCTATAGACAGCAGGTTACTTAATAACATTCTATTGTAGGCCTGTCACTGTCTATGAAAGACATGTATTATCATATAAATGAAAAGACTGCTTTTTCTATCATCCATATCCTCACTCCCCCCTAAGAAAAAAAAAAAAAAAGGAAAGAAAAATCTGTTCTTACCAAATTCAAGCAACACAAAGTTCTTTGCAAATTCTTACCAACTCTTGACAGTACTCCAGTATTTTTAAATCATATTAAAAAAGTGAGGCAAGTATGCTGTCTTATTACAAGATGGTCAATTAAAGTTAAAAATCAGAATGATCAAAATTAACAGTCTGTAGACCACAGCTTTCCCCTGGGATGATTGCTTCTGGCTTACTTCCTTATCTGCTGCTGTCCCAGTATTCCTGCTTAGCACAGGGAAGCACTTACTCTCAGAATTGCTCGTCTTGACTGTATGAAAAAAGCAGGTTATTCTCATTTGACCGGTGTAGATGGTGGACTGCAAAGATGCTTGATTTATTAAAGAAATTCTAAGCATTAAAGATGATTTAGGCATTAAAAAGTTTGTCATAAACATTGCAATCTCTGGTGAACAGGGAAGTCAAAGGATGTGTGCAAACAGGGAGGTAATGGATCTGCCTAGAAAATCTGATTAATATAACGAAATGTTACTCACATAATCAATCCCATTTTGTTCAAAAGAAATCAACTTCTGAGAGTAATTACATTAAAGCAAAGAGAACATTTTATGATGGAATAATTTTCTGTCAGAAATGCTGATTTTCCAAATGAAACAGTGGTTTCGCTGCTATTTTCACAAAAAAACCTGGTTGACACAGTTTCTATTAAGTTTTGTATCATTTGAGTTAAAGGATATGGTCAAAATGAAGAACTTTAGTTTATCAAAACTAAATGTTTTACAAGGTCATGTTGATGTTTTTCAGCCAGAACTTTAGTTTTGTGGTTAATGTAGATGTTTGGATAATTAATTCTGATTTAGGAAAAAGAGACATTTCAAAACAAGTGCATTTCCTGAAGAAGAGACATTTCAAGTTGCAGTGATGATATGGATTATTCTCTTGAAACAGGGTTACACACTTAGGCCTAGGACTGCTAACTTCCCAATGAGTAGAAAATTTCGGACAGCTGCTCCAAAGTATTTTAAAGCCCATGTCTAAAAGTTCTGAATAGGCAAAAAACCTCAGTTTTCCCCTCAAAGGGAGCTTTTTATCACTAAATCTTTTACTTTACCCCAAACTGACACAAAAATAGTTAAAAGGTATTTTAGATATGTGTGTGAGTGTGTGTATATACATAGTATAGAATGTTAAGAATTGCGAAAAGAGAAAGTAAGTAGCAAAACAACATGTGGCAAAATACAGTAGAATCAACCAGGAAGATGGTTTGTAATCTGTCATTCTTCTGATCTGGCACTGAAGTAGTTTGGAAGTTATGATAAAGATGGTTTGTCCTGTCTTTCATGATGCCGTTTCTAATTTTGCAACCATTGTAACTTTTATCTCCATTCATAACTGAACTCCTAGTTAGAATATAGTTCTCATCATATACTTCAATGGTAAACTCAGCCAATGGGGAAAGTGGGAGACGGACTTCATCAGAGACGCCTGATTAGAAAGGAAAGGAGAGTAGCAGATACCTCCCATTGGGTAAGGTGGTGACAAACGAGTGTTTCTAGCTTCAGTCTGGTCATGCAAACCGATCTGAGATGAATGTTTCTGTACTAAAATACAATAGTCTGTGCTGTTTTTTCCAATAAGAAATGCGGATTTTTTTCCTGATGTCTTTAAGCTGATAATTGCTTGCTACTGCTTCTAGATAACACAATTGCTAGTCAAATGTAAGAAATGCCTAGTTTGAAGCTACACACTGTAGATGGTGTGTGTGGAGGCATCTTTAGTGTTATGTATCTGAAGTGCTCATCATTTTTTTTTTAACACATACCCAAAGGACACTGGAATTCATCATAACTGAAAAATGCCACAAAGACCAAGACTGTTCTTTCCCAGTATGGCTTCATTTCATATTGTGTGCTACCAGTGTTTTTCCATACTCTCCACTTTCGTCTTTCCCTTTAGAAATAGTCATGTGGCTTTTGCTCTTCAGATCTTAGCTGATGCCTACAGTCTTCAAGTCTGCAGACTCGTTGCTACTGCTTTTGATTAACCTCTGCCAGCTGAATATTGTCTTGCTTGAGCTGACTAAATTATATTCTAGGAAACAGCAGGATTTTTGATTGTAACAGACAACCACTCCCATCCTCCTTCATCATGCAGTTCTGGAAGGTTTATCCATGCCTGCTTCCCCACATTACCTTCTATTTCAATTAGGTACAACTGGAAACTAGACTTACTTACAGGCTTTTGGGACACCTGTGGTTTTTGCTACTTCCTGGTAAACTGAATGATTATTAAAAACAAACACCAAAACGATTTATCTGACACATATTTTGTCCCAAAATGAAAATAATAATTAAAAAAAAAGTCTAGGATGCCTGTGTTATTAGAATTATAAACAAATTGGAAGCTTCCAAAACAGCCTGTTTATTTGAAGAGTAAAAATGTGCCTCAGCAGTGTTATTGGTCTGTTTTGACTCTATTTGGAGCTGAAGAAACATATCATTTCTCAAAAACCAAATTTCAAAATAAAATCTTAGTTACCCAAATTACCAAGGTTCCAGTTACCCATGTGTTGAACATAGGATGTTGCAAGACACACTGAGTATGCAAAGTGATTTTCCACCCTGGCAAATTATGTTCTGTTGTAGGAGGTCAATTCTGAAGACTTCATACCCTAAACTAAATTTTAATCTCTCCAAGCAAGAGAGACAAACAGCACAGAAATTAATTTAGGTAATTTGAATTTTAGACTCCTTCCACTCTATATTAACTGCATACTACTCACTATCATGAGACACCTGCAATCTGCATGTTGGAAATCATCTGAGAGCACACTCACACATACATACACTTATTTAAAAAAAAAATTAAAAACCTTCTCAAACCCAAAAAGTCCTTCCATATGAGGAGGTTGTTTAGATTCCCCAGCCGACAGGGGAAGCATGTGGCTGAACTGAATTTAAAGGCAACCCACTCTGGAGATTATGAAAGCCATAGAAGCAGAAAAGCTGGCATAGAGGGGACAACTGCCACTGGATGATAGGAAGTGAGAGGTTTCAAAAACCATTGTGAAGGCAAAGGTTGTAAAGAGGAGAATAAGGGTAGAAGTACATATTTTAAAAGGACCTTTGATCATTTGAAAACTTGTTTACTTTGGTCTGTTACAAAAAAATTAGGACAAGGATTATTGTCCTATTCACTTCACCCTGCTTCATGGAACATTGTTCTATAAAAATAAGTTACTGTTATTATGATGATAAATAAAGGACAGATCTGAACAGCGCTATAAATTTTGGTAGTTTTAGATCTATTGCATGAATTTAAATGGATGTTTTTGTCATGGTTATCTATTCCCTTGATCACTCTTTTCAAAGAATTAAGGGTACAGAATTTTAATATTCAAATAAACTGCATTTTGCAGCATTATTTCTTCAGTATTTAGAAATGTGGCAGTGCTAATAATAATGGTCATGCTACAATATAAACACTCACTATAAATAATTGTTACTATACACAAGCAAAACACAGAACTTAGATCTTTTCCTAATCAAGCTCTTTTATCTTTGTTTAGTGAGCTGTTGGATTAGGGCGAAGATGAAGACCTTGGAAAATTCTGACTTTCTAAATGACACAAAATTGTAAAGGTCTGGAAATAAACCAGGAATCAGAGAAATATATCTAAATCAAACAAAAAAAAATAGATACTAGGAAGAATTAGAAACACAGGCTGGAAACAAGATTTTGAGGAACAAATCAGAAATTATGCTGACCTTGCCAAGGAAAGGAAGATACAGCATTGTTACTTAGAATGAGGGACAGAGCTACACAGATTGCTGGGGATGATGGA